>NW_010287921.1:0-41228 GCF_000700745.2 Antrostomus carolinensis
GCTCCCCGCCGCCCTGCCCGGCCTCTGCCGCCCCTGGGGTCCCGGCGTCCTGGGCGGGGGCGGTGGGGAGGCCGGTGCGAAAGCTGCCCCGGCGGTCTGTGGTCTGTAATGGAGCCGTCATATGCCGGCTGGGGGAAATAAAGAGGGTTTGGGGTTGTTTCCTCCCCCCCAGTTACCAAACTTCTGCCCCCTCCTCCCCATCTACCCCGAGATCGCGAAGGGTCGTTCGCTGTGAAAGGGGCAGATGATAAAATTTCCCCAAAATCCTTCTGTGTTTCTGGTGACGAGGAGGGAGTCCCCAAGGGAATAGAAAGGCAAAGCTTTATGCCGTCATTTAATAACTGTCTTTGAAACTCAGCCCGTCTGATGAATTGCGCCGGTGTTTCCAAAGGTTGGCTGCTGTCGAGGAGTTAAAGTCGTTTTGTACTTACTGGTATGTTGGTCCTACAAAGATGACACAGTTCAGCATTTCCATGTACAACCCCAGAACATTAAAACATTCAGAATCAATAGCTCTTCAATAGGCAATAGGCAGTATTATTACAGTGTCTTTGCTCCTCCAGATCTCTCTGACAAAGGATTTGGGAACTATCTCTTTATCTCTTTCTTGCACCATTTTCTTACCTAGGTCTGTTTTCTGTTTACAAGCCTGAAGATGGCTGCTGCTTCTTCCTGCAATGTGGAAGAAGACGAGAGCCTGAAGGGATGCGAACTCTATGTTCAGAAGCACAACATCCAACAGATTTTAAAGGAATGCATTGTAAACCTTTGCATAGCAAAGCCAGACCGACCCATGAAGTTCCTCAGAGAACACTTTGAAAAATTAGAAAAGGTCAGTGATTTTCAGGTGACTTTAAGTTTTCGATTATTACACTGAAAAAAGATTGTTTTAAAAGTTTCAAATATTTTGGTAATTTTTTCCTTTTAAATTTTAAATTATCAGGCTACTGTTAAAAAGCAGGCTACTAGAAGAAAAAAACTCAACCCTTTATTTACTCTACTAAATTATTGGCTATTGTATAGAATTTTGTGTGCATAACACCAAGATTATAATTTCTCATCAAACTGTGTTTGTTAAAAATGACCCAAAGAGTTATGAGTATACTTTGTGTTATGATACCTGGTATCCTTAATCTTTCATCTGTGGGAAAAACCTGCCTGTGAGAGCAAAAGCTGCTGTTCCCTGTTTATTCCAGTGTCGGGTGCTGTGGTTTTCCCTTCCCCTAAAACTGAACAAAATCAGGGAACCAGCAAGTTCTGAAAATCATTAAACTGTGTGCCATTTAATTTTACTGCTCTTGCTCATCTGTATTGCTTGTCCTAGGATCCAAGAAGAGATGCATTCAGAGAGACTTCGTATGCTGTAACTGTCTTCAAAAGCAGTGTAGAGAGGGAAACATTTTAAAATATTCTCAGACAAATTCTTACTGAAGCCTATGGGTATCTTTTGCAGGGATAGCATGTTCTGTGAGCACAACTTTTCTCTGGGGATGGGATTTCTCCAGAAATAAATGGGATCACAGGGCTGTGAGTTGTTGGTTGTACACATCTTCAGTCTGCCAGAGTCTTTATTCATATGCTTAGTTTAAGGAGAGGATTATTCGCTTTTTTTGAAGGAAACATCTAAAGTTTGTATGCTTAAGATATAAGATTCTTGTAGTTTTTTCTTTCTAGAGACAAAATTTTGCAAGGAGAAAGCAAGAACAATAATAACTAGTTAATAGTACATAGAGCTGATATATTACAGGTGATACAAGCATTTTATATGTTGCATTGTCCAATTTTCAGATAGAAATTTTTGTATAGGTGAGTATATACCAAATCTGTGTAGGTTTAAAAAAAATGCGAACATTGTGTTTTGGTGGAAACCCAGTAGGAATGCCTGGAACATGAGGGAGGAGTAGAAAGTACAAGCTGTTTTTTAATGTAATGCCTTTTATTAAAAAAACCCTCTTAGTTCTGCATATTCTAAACTTCTGAGAGCCAAGACCCATTTGAAGACAGTGTAATCTGCTGAATTCCCTTTATTGTGTTATGAATTTTTATCCCTCTTAATGTGTGCAATTGAAGACTTTCTGTCTAGGAAAATAAACACAATTTTTTGCAAAAAATATTAAAATATGCTGTAGCATTTTAGAATATTCTCCATAGCTAGTGGGATTACTTGAGATGTTGTACTGGAGGAGTTTGACAGACTTTCTGTCTAGGAAAATAAACACCATGTTTTTGCAAAAAATGTTAAAATACGCTGTAGCATTTTAGAATACTCTCCATAGCTAGTGGAATTACTTGAGATGTTGTACTGGAGGAGTTTGACTTTATTGGTCTAAATACAGTACACAGAATTGAGACAGGAAGGCAGTTCCTACCCTTCAGAAATTATAGATTCTTTCATGTAGTCTCCTGTTATTTCCCAAAGAACAGCAGATACCAGAATTCTGTAGCAGGATATTGATCAGGATGCAAAGACAGAAGCTGATGGATATCACTTTGTCACAAAATGAAAGGAAATGATTTAGAAACAACCAGTCTCAAGGTATCAAATTCAGTGAATATCATGTTTAGTATAGAAGGAAGCAGTCTTGACTGGCTCTGTAGAGCAGCCTGGGAGCTAAGCCTGCTGAATCTAAAGGCTTTAGGATGCTTCTGGAGGTTTCTGGCACTGTAATTCCTTTTCCTGCAGCAGTTTGACTTCCTTGCTCACCCAGCTCTGGGGACTTTCTTGAAATGAATTGCACTGTGGAGGATTTTCTGCTGTAGGATAATATTTTGACTTGTTGGTTGCATAATAACAGTTGAAGGAAGACTTGTAAAGATAGAGAAATAATTTCAATAAGTTTTTAGAAGACACTTGTTATACATAGGTACTCTGACTGAAGAATCTTAATTGAATTGTCAATTTAGCCATTGCCTGTTACAGATTTTTGTATGTGAGTGAGCAATACACTGATATGGCACGTTGCTATCAGCTGCTTTATTTTTGATCCTGTGTAGGGAGAGGAGTGACAATCTTTGGGTTTAAGCACGATTTTCTAAACAAAGTCATGCATTTTCCCACCAAAATGTGGTATTTTGGGGTTGTTTTCTGAACTCATTAAAATAGACAACACGTTCCACTGAAGAGAACGGTAGAATAACAGTGGATCTGTCAAAAAATCATGTGGGCAGTTTAGACGTGAAGTGTGGGATATTTTTCAAGTGGTTATAAAGGAGCTTATGGGAAATCTGTAGAGCTCGATCCACATCAAGGTACTGGAGGTACCTCAGAGGTGAATACCAAAGTTTACTTAATTTTGCTAATTTTTAGCTACATTTTACAAAATCAGCTGAGAAAAGCAAGATTTATTGTCATGTACAAGATCAGACCAGATGGTAAATGCTTTTCACCTTACTCATGATGACATCAGAGTTACATCTATTGCCTTCAGCCTTCATCTGTACTAAGTGAAGAAGGACCAGGGACTAACGCCTGACCCCATGACACTAACTGGCCCCAAATATAATTCTTAGGTCTAACAAGTCTAGTAGCAGGTTTGTTTTGGCAGGAGTCAGTACGAGCAGCTCAGAGCAGAGCCAGGCAATGAGCTAATAGTTGAGGGATGTGGACTGTCTTGGGCTAGTATTCAGGTCCATGGCTGGGCCATTTTTTATTTCACAGCATAGACATGGCCTGAGAGGGCTGTAAAGTGAGAACATGAATAAATACTTGTGAATAAAGTGCTAGAGACTGAGGTTTGATGTTTGATTCCACAGTCGTGGTTTTCAGCTGGAGAAGTGACAGGGTTAGAAATGCCTGATGCCTTTTAAGTTTGCAGCTTATTTGTATCAAGTACAATATTAAAAACTGTAACTCTGAAAATAATTGTAGGAGAACTTTAATAGATATTTTTCTGTTCCCTCAATACTGGCAGGACCTGCTTGTCTTAAGATGTCAGTAATTGCTGGGAATCCGCCTGAGTTTCTATATTCTGAAGTTTGCAAGTCAGTTTTTATGTGCTGTGACCTACGAACCTCAATGTGACATCTACTCTGATCAGCTTAACAGTTACTTTGTAAAAACCTCTAACATTCCATTGAGAACAGAAAAGAGTTGAGAACAGTTTAGAAACCCCAGATTTAAAAAATTAGGTAATGTTTTCTTTTGAATAATTTGTTTTACATTTCCCCATGACTGTATAGAACTTCTTGTTGGTGGATGGGGTGAGGAGAACCTTTCCCTTAGGGGTATTAATTGGCTTTTTTAGAGTGGGGAAATAGATGTTAGCTAAGAAACTGTGGCATTACTTTAACAGCTGTAATTAGGTCCTTGAGGTTTACTCGAGGGCTAAAGAAGGCATAGCAGAAAAAACAGAGAACCCATCTTTTATCTCTGGTTCTTACCTTATGTAAAAAAGTTAATTATTAAGAAGTTACAGGCAAAGCCTGGTATTTTCAGCTATACTGCGACTGCAAAAGTTTCATTAGTGTCAGGCTGTATAGTGCCATGATTATATGATCAAAGGTGGAGTTCTCTTGCCAAGCTAAACTAGACTGTTGTTCAACAGAAAAAAAATTATAATGAAGAGTAGAACTAATGAAGAAAATGGCACAAAAGAATGGGAAGCAGCAGGAACCTGCAGGATATGTTTAGGCATTACCAAGTACTTTGCTGAGGCCATTTTGCATGCAGTGTATTTCAGAGCAGTGGCTTTGCTGGCTGAGCCAGGTGATCTTTGCTGCTACGATCTGGACCTGAGCTCTTGCCTGGTCCCTTCTATTGCCTTGTGCACCTACAACAAATCCTGTCTTGCACATACTGGACTTATTGTCTTGGACTCCTGTGGATCTGCAGTGGTTTTATGGACCCAAGCTGCTGCTGCATGTCTTACAGTACCATCTGAAAAGAGAATTTTAGAAAAACTTGGACTCTACCATCTGTAATTAAATGAAGAAAAATGAGGTTATTTGCGTAGCTCCATCTGGTGATGTCAGACAGCATTGCACACACAGACCTGCTCAGAAAAATAAAGGCATGTGTGTGACAGGTTTGCTGTAAACTAGCACTGAAAAGAAAGTGTGTAGTAACTACAAATTCATTCACTGTTAGTAAAATACAGTTTGTTTATTTATCATAAAGAGTTTCAGAACCAAGGATATTTGAGCATCAAAATTTGAGCATTAGGCTTTTCTTATTTACCTTTTGTCACAACAAGTAATTTTTCAATCAGTAATTTCCACTAGAATCTGTCCAAAACAATTAAATTCATTCTTATCAGTACAGGTGGTTATGCTAAGTATAACTCATTCCTTTCAGATAAGCTGTGGAGAGGGTATGGATTAGAAGGAAAATCCTACAGAGGAAAAACTATTTAAAAATGCATTAACTAAGCAGTTTGATAAAGACTACTAAGACAAATATTTCTGTATCTTTCAAAGCTTGCAAAGCAGTCGGGTGTTGTCTGCTGCATGGTCAGAAATGTTATTCAAGCATGTGGGAACATACCTGAGCTACCTGAGACACTGATAGCAATGCAGTGGTGCCCTTGCTGTATGTCTGCAGTTCTGAGTAGGCTCGGGCAGGCTCTGCTCCTGCCTCTCCACTGATAGCAGTGCCAGAGAGAGCTGGGTGAAAATCAGCTCAGGTCAGACTGCTGTGGTTGCTGTGTAGTCAGCCACAGGCAGTGTTATGAGAGGTGACAGTTTTCTTGGAACAGGTAAAGGAAAAACCAGGTGAATTTTTAAAAGCCCTCAGGCAAACTTTCCTAAACACAGGAGGTTTAGGGAAGGATGGAAGATGAATTGGATAAGAGCAGAAAGAGAAAAAAAGTTTTTTCCTAAGAAATAAACTTGGTTCTAAGTGAAGCTGTGCTCTTGTGAGCTTTTGCAGAGCCCCTTAGAGCATTGCTGAGTTCCCTGTTTATTTTGTTTGTCTATAAGTGTGAGTAGCTTTCCCAGCCTCAAAGTAAAAAGCTAACAAAAATGGAGCGCAGCGATGGAATGAGAAGGCTGGGTCTGTCTGGATGTTGTCTCTGTTTCACATCTCAAGCTATCACGCTTTACATTCATCAGGATACTTAATCCATGTTAATCTTTAAGCATCTAAGTGGCTTTAAAGAAACAGGTTCATACTTAGCTTTAAACACATGAATGAAATACCTTGCCAAATTCATGTAAAGTTAAAAATGGTGCTGGGTCAGGCACTATCTGATGGCAAATTTCACTAGATCACAACAGACTTTGGGAAAGCTTTTCATCCTAACAGGCCTTTACAGCTAGGAACAGGTACATACACATATTTGCCCCCAGCTGACTGCAGCCTTTTATAGGCTCCCAAACAGATGTAGGGGCCCTCAAGCCTTATTTTACCAATTGATTTTTGAAAAAGAGTTTACCTGGGCTTCAATCCTGCCTGTGTTGGAGCCTGTGGCTGCAGAACTGACCAAGTACCTACCCTCCTGCCTGTCTGCAGCTCAGCAAATCCCTCACTGTTCTTTGGAGAGGCCAGTCGGGCTGCATAGCAACTCACCTTGGATGAGGCAGAACTTCGGGTTCAGTGATGGGAGAGTTTTGAGCTGCACTCTTGTGAGTTCTCCTCGTTCTCTGTGTTTTACAGTCATCAGAGCATCGGGCAAGATGCCCTGATAGCTGCCGACCCTTTCCATTACAGCCGATAGCTTAGCCAAGGCGAGGCCGTAGCTTTTCTGGAAGGCACTAAATTATCTTAAAAATTATTTTCTTTTATTCTCTTTCAGTTACAGGAGGTGACTTGAGGAGCAGAGATAGTTAGGCCTTTTCTGTCTTCCCACAGTAATTATTTTAAATCGAGGGACATGCCGAATAGGAATAATAGCAAGGAGAAAGACTCTGTAAAAAATGATACAAATTAAACCAGATTTCCAATATAAGGATGAATTTTGGTTTTGCTCTTGTTTTTCAGTCAGTTTTCGCGTAGTTCATCATTAATATTCTCCTAAATGCAGGAAAAGACAACTCCTTATTTTTAAATACCTTTTTAATGCTGTGCCATTTTAATTAGGCATATAGGATGGAAGTTGAGACTGTCAGACTGGCCACCAGTAAGACTGGGTGGGCAACTGCAGTTTTCGTAGCAAATTTAAGATTATTTGAGATTTGATTTTGTTTCAGTTAAGAAAAGGACCTTATATTTTGAAATGCTATAGGGAGGGGAATTAATTGCTTTCCAGCGTGCTCTGCTGAGGTCTGCACCTCTGTGGTTGCCTGCTTGGCAGCCTGTGTTGGAGCTGTACCCTGACAGCTTTGTAAGCTCAAGCTGTTGAGGTTCTGCAGCTCCCAGGAGCTCAGCCCGCCAGCTCCATCACCCTTGTGCAAGATGCTAGGGAACTGAGAAAGCGAGCCATGGAAAACTCGAAATAAAGACATGTCTCTAATTATTTTAACTTGGATTTATTGGCAAAATTGTGAAGAAAAAAGTACTTAATGAGTTGTGAGCATCCCACTAGAGAGTTAAGGGAGATGCATGGATTCTTACCCAAGCATGCAATTCAAGTTGCTGTCTACTCTTAATACCCCTGTACCAATGAAGGCACTCATAGCACCCTGAAGTTGTTTTAGGTTTCAAAAATGAAATTCGTGTGGAAGGGAGGAGGATGAAAGAGAGAAAAAAAAGCTCAGTGTATATTTCAGGTGGGCAGCCCAGCACACATATTTTCATATTTGTATTAACATCAGATAATTTCTCAGAAGAGGTAGTAAATTGAGTAGAATTTTATTTAGGAGTAGAAAATATAAAAATGGTTTAGAGACAATTTCCACTCCAAAATGTCTGAGGGAACACAAGATTTTGAATAACCAGCCTTGCTGTCAACAGCACATTTGATCTGAGAGCATCAGTATGCTTCTAAACGTTAAGTGAGCCTACACAACACAAGTATTTTAAGGAGTAAAATGGCATACCAGCATTTAAGATTTCCTCTTTGTTGACAGCTTATTTATCAGCTATCTCTTCCAATGCTCTGATGGTCCATTTCAGCCTCTTACATGTGAGCCTCACTGAGATTGGTGTTTTATCCCTTGGAGTAAGGGTCTGCTGTGTTAGAGAGCTGGAATAAAAAAATAAATAAACAGCCTTGGCATTACATATCCAGTGATTCAAAACTTTAGAGTGGCTTAGGTGTTCTGGTTGTTGCTGAAAATTATGACATAATATTTAGCATTTTAGTTTAAATTTTATTTATCTGGTAGAAATAGAGCTTTTCTGTGGGCAGGTTTCTTCTTATATGAGGTATATGTGCATACATTGTTATTTGGCTGGATTTTAAAAATTGGGAGTGTTGGCTTTGGTTCTCTTTGATTATATAAGCTTTTAAGTATCCAAAATATGGTCTGTGTTTTGTAACATAACCTCTCTTTGCTGTGAAGTGTATGTAAGAAAGTAGGGAAGAGGTGATGATGGGTTCAGATATTGCAAGACACTGGAGGGGAAGACAAGGAGCGTTAATACGTTGCAGGAAGTAAAAGAACACCAGGAAAGGGACTCAAGAAGGCAAGCGATGCAGTCAGAGCAGCAGAAGAGTAGGTGGATTTTTGGCAGGAGAATTTTGCCTAGATTGGAAGTTGGGAATGAACTGAGATGCAGAGAGGCTGCTGAGGTTGCAGCAGTAGTAATCTAAGTGGTGGATAACTATGGAGTGGATAAATATGTTAGCAGGAGGGGTGGTTGTTAAAGATATTTCTTAGTGATGCTGTAGAAGAAAAGGTGGCATTTCACATCAGGAAGGCAAGGGAACAATAGTTGGGGTTGTGTGAAAAGTCTCCGATTTCAAGGCTGAATGATCATAAAGATAGTAGAGTTGTCCATTGTGGCAAAGAGAAGACTGGAAAGGACATTAAGACCTCCCAGATCTCTCATGCTTTCAATGGTGGCATCAGTCAGTCCTGTGCTTCCAACAAAGCCGAGTGCTTTGCCTTTGGCCTTTATTAGTTGCTATAAATCATCATGTCAGCCTCCAGGAGTGATGGGGCAGTGTTAGAAACCTTCCTGTATTGAGAGCATCTCCTCTGGGTCAGTTCCAGTGCAAAGAGAGATTAGTTACATGCACGTGAATTATCCTGCACATTTTCTGTGGATAAATAGGAAGCGGATTCTAGGTCTGTCAGTCAGAGGAAAAAAAAATCATTTAGAGTGTGTTTTGTGTTGTTGCTTTTGAATGCAGTGAATAAATTGCAGGAGGCAGAGCAGAGATAGTGAGCAGCGATACCGGACGGCTGACTTGCTTCTAAAAGTCTCCTTGGGATGGTGTTGTAAAGCTGTACAGTGATTTGGAGCCTCCTTAGGTGCTGTCCTTTCAACTGAAACATCTGAGTTTCCAGGAGGTGAAAAAGCCTGAAAGGAGAGACTGGGAGAGGAACTAGTGGAAGTGAATTTCTGTTTGGAAATGCTCTGGCTGATAGAGAAGAAAGCTTCTGGGTCAGGAAGTGTGTGTGCTCTTCAGCAGCGGTCTGAAAGGAAGGGTAAACCTAAAAACTGTCTCAGCATTGTTGCCACTTCACTTGTGGTGTTTAAACTCATAAAAAACTTGTGGAAACATCAATCGGGAAAGGCAATGACCCCGTACGCTGAGGACAGCGTGCTGAATTCCTGTGTTCCATACCTCAGCCTTTTGTAGCACAAATGTCTTAGCTGAAGCTGGACGTTCAAAAATAAATCGGTCACTTCAGTTGTATTTATTGGTTCTTCTTTCTTTTAATTGGAGGCAATGATGGTATATTTTCTTTCATTTCCAGTTTATTATCACTGGAGTCAGTAATGGTATTCCAGTTTCATCATCCATCTCCCCCAGAAATCCCAGGAAAGGCTTTTGTTCACAATTTTAGCTTAGTGTTTGGTCACTTGTGATGTGGTTTGAATAGAAGTAGGATTAGATCACGTGTATATGGAATAGGGTGTTATTGACACACAGCAATGTTAGTTTGTAGATTTGAGGTGGGTCAATATATTGGCAGTGACTCTGGAGGCTTCAGCAGTGGCACATGTGATCCCCTACTGCCATTTAAGTCTCCCTAAATTATGTGTGATGCCCACTGAGGCTGGTAGATGTGACACGGGACAACATGAGACTTGTTTCCTCCTCAGCTGGCAGCTGAAAGCTGAGCAAGGTCACCCAAAATGGCACTGGGCTATGGATAACTGGATCAGACCCTACATGTCAGGAGCATCTCCACTGGAGCCAGTGCAGATACTGGTGTGAAGGGAAGAACAAGATGTTCACTGGGGCTTGCTCAAAAGCAATTACACTGTTTTGCAGTGGTGTCTTCCACGTGTTTTCTCCTTTTAAGGTGGACATAATTGGGCAATATGATTGTGAATTATCTGTGCCATCTGAATAGAGAGTGAGATCGCTTGTTGTCATGACAACAAAAGATGGTGAGGTGTTTACTTGAAAGTGAGTCCTGCACAAGCGTTCACATCAAGCTGTGTCTGAAGTCAGTGTTTGAAGAACTCTTCTTCAGAGAGTCCATTCCTCCTTTAAAATATTTGCTGTATTTGTGCAGTTTTACCCCAGGATATATGGAAGACGGCTTTTTGAAAGCTTAACCCAGGACAGAGTGTACGCTTTTATTTTCAAAAGACACTCTTTAGTTCAGTAATGGAAATCCTACCTAGACTACAAATAGCGGCATATGGAAAAGCCAGCCAGTCAACTATCTGCTGTTTATATAAAAGGAGTTTGTAGCGAAGAGACTTCCTTTTAAAATGAATCATATGGTAACTCATTTTTATAATCCTTTAATTTCTTTTTGGCTTTAAAAGATATTTGGGTTTAAGAGCATGCTTTGTGATATTAAATTTATCTCACTGAGCTTTCTTTCATGTATAAATCTGTGCTGGTGCAGAGGAGATATTATTTGTTAATTCCTTGGAAGTGCCTTTTATACAGTGTTTACTGAAAAAGGAGTGTGTATTTGATATTCAAATGGGGCAAACTACTACTCTTCTCTATGAGTAAATATACTATGCATAAAAAGAACTGTGTAAGTGCTGCATACCATTAAATAGTTACCTGCCTGCCTCCTTGTTGTGGTTACCTTTGAGTATACTTTAAGCTGCTTACTACCCAGGAAGGTCTTAATTACCTTTCAGTTAAGCTTATGCATTTGGTCATGTTCATTTAATGTAAACAGAGAATGTTAGCACTATCAAAGAGATACATCAGCTACAATAGCCAGTAATATTATTTGAAATTCTACAGTCATAGGTTTGATCTTGATGACTAGATATTAAATATAATGATAATATGTAGCACACGTATTTGTATTTTAAATATTTGTGTTTCTACAAGTATATAATTGTAGTTAAGGAAGCTAGAGACAGTCAGGAGTAGGGAAGAAGTTGATGAGAATGCTTAAATAGGACTTGCAGTTCTTACATGATAGGAAAATCTAACTGAGTCATCTTTTACATATCCAGTGCTGCTATTTGAAATTTGAATTGGAAATGAAAAAGTTTCAGTAAGGATTTAATACATCTGAAATAATTTTTTCTTCTGTTTTTTGGTTACAGCACCTAGCTCAACTGTGTTATGGCCCAGGAGCTGTGGTGGTGTAATCCCAATTTAAAGTAAATACTGATCGCAGAAAGAACTTGGCACTTTCTGAGGCAGGTCAGGACCTTGAAAAGGCAGATCTTTATCCAGCCCTCTACATTTTATCTCTGTGCTTGTCTCTTAAATATTTCAGTAGTCTCTTAATCAAAACAAGAATGTGTAACTTGTTACTTTGAAATATGCATTGTGGGAAATACTATTTAGTTATTTATTTCAAGTAGCAATAATACATCAAAGATTGGTGTCAAAGGCTCCTTAGGTTAATGAGAGGGGCAGTGTCAGTGATGGTGAGGAAAGAAACTGGAGTAAGACCAGAAAAGACAAGTGGCATGACTGGATTTGTCAGACATTTGTAAACATCAATGGCAAAACATATATTAATCATCTGTTTTTCTTGCAAGCTTAATAATTGTGAACTTGTGCCAGTTTTCTGTACCACTCTTTTCTGGTGTCATACCTGATGAGTTAACGATAACTCATTTCCTCTGTCAATGAGACCAACTGGCTATGTTGGTAAGTTGCCACGCGTCTAGCGCTAGCGCTCCCAGATTCTCCCTCCTCCACCAGCTCCCTGTATTAGCTCTGACTGGAAAGTCTCATTGGAAAGTAACTGTGTAAGGCAGAGGCCAGGTTCTGGCATCCCTGTCAAAGGAACGTTGGTTTTATGGGGTGTGCAGGAACCTCGGCGTTACCGCGTTTTCTTTTGTGTAGCCTGCGATGCTGATAATCTGAATTGTCTCAAAAATGCTGGAGTTGTTTGGGGAATTGTTGGATGATAGATGGCTACATGTACGTTGATCAACATAACCCTGAGACTGTCAGGGTGTGGGTTATACCTACAGCAATATAATAGATGACAGCAAATAAAATTACTGGACTACCTCTGCACAAGATGACTTGCCTCCTTACAGTCCTCAAGTCTCTCGTGCATGTGCCCTTTGGTTTCCTGTATCAGAAAAGCTGAGGACAGGACATGGGGTCCATCCCAACTCCAGTTCTTCCCTGCCCTAGGCAGGGTCAGCACAGACTAGGAGGAACCAGCTAAGAAAGCACTGAAGAGGGAGCAAAGGCAGCGTTGTGTGTTGTGAGCAGGATGCCAGGCTGAGGTGGTACCAGGGGATGAGAAGGTGGGCTGGGAACGAGCAGACAGGCCCCTGTTCCTTTGATGGGTGATGCAGAGGGCATTTTACTCCTGTGTTCTTTCCCTTGAATCCCAGGAAGCTGAAGAACAGGAGATGAGGCTCTGGGAAAATATTACAATTATGGGTAATCTTCTTTGTCTCAATCCTTTAGAAGTCAAATAATTCGGTGTATGAATTGACAGAGTCTTGCAACTCTGACATCCTTTCTTGAAGGTTTCTTATACTGTTTCCTGCTCTTGTTACTATCTCTTCAGCGATTCCCCTTTGTATTTTATTCTCCATTCCATGAGCATGAAATTTGGACCATAACCTCCCTATTGGCCAGCTGGTGCTAGGCCAGCCATCATTTTTCATAGTCCTCTGGAGCCTACCTTGGATCTTATTTGCTTGGAAATAGTCCCGTTCATTGTAAATCTGCTATATGGCAGAAATTCTGGAGTAGGGAGCATCTTTGTTCTTTCTGGTGATAGTAAGCCTGCAAAGCAGAGCAGGATGAAGAAACCTATCTAATATATTGATGTGTGACTTCTGATATGTTCTCTGTACAAGAGACAAAGATATGTACAAGCCAACTGAGAAAATAACAGCTGTGATGTTGGAGAGTAAGCAAAAGAGGCTTGTTCTTTTGCTTTCTCAGCCAGGAGTAGCTGCAACGATATGTCTGCAGTTTATAATATGTTGATTTCCATTATGTTTAAGAAAGAGTTGAACAGGTCAAGTACTGGAGTGATGATACCTGTACACACATGGTAGTTAACATCAGTCCTTCATGCTGCTCACATTAAACTTTTTATTTTCTTTCAGCAGCACAAATGTGTAAACCGACAGTCATCCAGATGTAGAAGTGAAGGGATTGCTGATAGTTGTAAATGGAGAGTGAATCGAGTTTATCCAGCAAGTTAGCTACACGAGTAAGAGATGTTTCATTGTCTCTTTTTGCCTTACAGGAAGAATGCAAACAAATACTGGCTCGGCAGAAATCCAGTTCCCAGTCTGATTCTCATGACGATGAGATTTCCCCTCCTCCTCCCAACCCAGTAGTAAAAGCCCGACGCAGGAGAGGGGGGGTCAGTGCAGAAGTGTACACTGAGGAAGATGCTGTTTCTTACGTCAGAAAGGTAATGTGTCACCATCTCTCTGATTCTGAGATGTACAGGACAATCAAGTGACATATTTTACTCCTAATTGGACTCGTGGGTCAGCCTGTGTACAATGGTGTCCTCATGCTGGCATATACATGGCTTGCATCTTCTTCACACTCAAGTTCTTTTGCTGCCTCCTTGACTAAATACTTTCCCCATCAATGTGGCTGTTCTCTACTCTTTATTCTTCCCCTTTTTGAGACGTACTGCTCATCTGTTTCCCCCTCTAACAGGATTGGTAATTCTCAGCCATTTTCTTGATATTCACAGACTCCATCAGCTTCTAAGGTTTGTCAGAACCTCACAGTTTTGGAAAGCAGCCTTTTCTATTGCTGCATTTCCTGTTGGTTTTTTTTGTTTTGTTTGTTTGTTTTTCCCCAAAAGTCCCTTCTAGCTCAGGTTTTCTTCTGCCTTGGCTCCCTAGACCATTCAGGCACATGATTTCCATGTTGGTTGGGTACCACCTAAACCATGGGTTTCCAGAAATCCGTTCACCATACTTGTGTGACGCTATGTGACTGTTGTCTTTGAAGAAATGCCAATCCCAAATTAAGTGATTTCTTCAGTAGGAGCACTAATTTGGGCTTCTCTTTTTTTAAAACTTTTTTTTTTTAAATGTAGCTATGTTATATCCTTGATATCTTGTAATAACCCTGCAAATTTTTTTTGGAACTGGCCAAAGCTTTCAAAGATTATTAAAAGACAGGCATTACAATAGTGTATGTCATGTTTGTTTAGGGAGCTAGGCTAAAAATGTATTTCATAAGGTTGACAGATGCTACTAATGTGGTTTTGTGCACGCCTGGAGTAGCTTTAACCCAAAGAGCTTTTTCTTTATGGGAATACATTTTGTCAGTCACTGTTTTTTTGGCAGAATACTTTTTGCCTTTGCAGTCAGATGTGCTTTTGTCATCCATTTATGATACAAGTTCACTGTCTGCTCTGGGGATTTCTGTCCCAAGAAACAAAGAACTAGGAGAGCCTTTCATCCTAAAAACAAGTATGGACTATTTTTGTGGCAGTTAAATAATGCTTGCAAGTATACAGTAAATTTTTACAGCACTTTAGTCAAGCTGTTAATGCACTGCACTGGTAAAAAACTTGCATGATATTTTAAAAGCCACTTTCAATCATTTTTATTTCTGTACAGTTTGCAATACCCCCTTTAAAAACTTCCATGAAGAGATCACATTTGTCTCTACTTAATATGGGCTCCATCTGACTCTTCTGGAAATCAGAGGAAATATTCCTTCCCACACCCCTGAGTAATTCTTATATGTTTATAATGGAACCTGAAGTTAACTTTGTTTTCTGCCTTTTTTAACAGTGATGCCAATAAGCCCTGACAGTAGCATGGGTAGGCAAGAACCAGAAGAAGCAATACAGATCATATTCTATGTGTTCTATGACTAGGGCTGTTATGATTTTAATTTCCTAGGAACTGACTGAGCTGAAATAATAATGATTTAGATGATGGTTTCTTGTCAAGCTACAGATGCTGCAAGGAATATAGAGCTAGCACTGAGAGGGTTTGTGTCAGTGCTTTGTCTTCTGCCATCAACAAATTAATCCTGTGGTGAATCCCATGGATGTGTGTTTGTGACAGAGATTTCTAGAATACAGAAATAAATTGAGACGTTAAAATGATGGATTATGAAACTAACTTAAAAGTGTAAAAAGCAAGGCAAGGGTTGTGTTAGACTATTGCAAACAGATGGAATTTTAGATAGTAGCCAGGAGGAACTGCTGGCTTGAATTCAGGTGTTGGATGGAAACACATCTGGGTCATAAGCCAATTTAAAGGATCCCTTAAAGGGATGAGCTATAGGATGAGTAGTGCTAAAGGCAGTACAATGAGTTACGACGCTGGAGAGAAAATCAAAGAAGATTTAGCTTTGTGATTTGAGCAAGCACATGGCATAGCTCCATTTTGAGGAGCACAAAGGAAGATCTCTGCAAAGGGTTATTTCATTGCTTCATTCTTGCAACTAGAGAAAACAATATTTGTCAACACATCTGACATAACATATAGTTCACAACTAACAGAATAGGAATCTTGCTGTGAAGAGGGTTATTGGCTTGAAGATAGTGTTCAATGATTATTTGGAAGAGTGATGTAAGAATTGGTCAAGTGATTCTTCCTGATGTTTGTTATTGGTCAGATGCCTGGTCACTGTGACACCTAAAGAATCTCTCCTGTGTTTTCTGTTTCCCAGCCCCAACAGATCCACTTTGGTCTCTGCCTTGTTGCTTTCATTGCTGCAGATTTAGAATGAGCAAGGCTTGTCTACGCTATTCCATAATCAGCCAGAAAGTTTGGAGTTGAATGTCTTAGTGATTCGATTATCTACCCTTTTGACTCATCAGCAGTAAGCTGAACAGCTGGGGTATTCTTAATAGAGCAAGGGTTCAGGACTGCAATTCAATCCAGAGTTTGTTTGATAAGGTAAAAAACAAGAATAAGATACTGGCCAAATGCTCATTTTATTTAACATTCAGGAATTCAAACTCTTAGATAAATTAGATTATGTTTCACTCTGACACAGATATGCAGTTTATACATAATACACTCCTCTAGAGTTAATTTGAGTAGTCTAATGACTACAGCAGTCCATATAAGTGATGTCTGAAGCCAGAGTTTTAACTTTAGAACTTTACAGTGCAGAATTTTCCTGTGAAATGAATCTAGATCAGTTCTTTGTGAGAACTGGTTCTAGATCAGTTTTCCCTTTTGAGACATCCTTCTTCTGGTTGGATGGGTGGTATCTTGCTTTTCCAGGATGAGGAAAGGAAACTACCTACACATCAGCATATGTAGCAACTTAAATAAGACAGTTATACTATTTCTATCATAAGAAAATGTGAAAAATAAATGTCCATTATCAGAACTTTTTTGTACAGTAATTAAAACAGGCAAACAGATGTTGATCTTCAGATTGGAGTAAGGTTTATTTCACACTTAAAACTTTTGCTAGGCTTGATTCTGTCCCATTATATTTAAACTGTTAAGGAAAAATCACATTACTGAAGTCATAGAACATCTTTTACAAGTCATAACCTTGTTACAAATTTCTTGTGTGTCTTGTGATCACAGTCTCTGACTGACAGAAGATGATGCTTGGCAAATACAGAGATACAGTGTCTTTACTAAGATCTTACCAAAATGGAAAGCCTAACTTGCGAAAGTCAGAAAAACTTCACCCAATATGAAAATATACTCCTGAATTTCAGCATATATTTAGAGCAAATTCATGTACAAAAGGCCTTTTGCCATCTCCCTAATTAACAAATAAAAATGCCTCTTCATTCTCAAATGCAAGTCCTTCTCGTTTGCCATGAAGCAAAGGCACAGGATTTTGACCCAGGTGGACCTCTCAGGAGCTGGGTCCCTTATACCACAACCAGTACTGAGAAGTATGGTGTAATCAACATGTTTAACCTTTCACCTAAAGAAATGTTGCTCATTCCCTAGTTTTAAAAGTAGATTGCTTCTTAATTTGTTTGTGGGAGAAGAGGAATATGAAATATGTTTTCCTCGGTCCAAGAGATTTGAAAGGAGAATACACAGCTGCCAGTACCTGCTAATTATAGTATTTTACGGATATCCTTCTCCCCACTCATCCCGGATCTTATATTTCTTTTCTGGTTGTCATGTTGAGAACATAAATTCTTATCCTCACACTATCAAAACTGTAATTTATTACTTTCCTAGTGGCTTTATATTATAGCCTAAACCTGTCTCAGTGTTTGAAATCAAATTGCATCCATTATCTTGAATAGTGGAATTTTCTGTAGATTTCAAGTTCTATGAAGAAATACAACCAGGCATGTAATTACCCTTCATGCTTTTCTCTACAGGTTATTCCAAAGGACTATAAGACTATGACTGCTCTGGCAAAGGCCATCTCCAAGAACGTGCTCTTTGCTCATCTTGATGACAATGAGCGAAGGTATGAGATGCTTTATGATTTAAAGGAGTCTATAGCTTGACCTGAGGACAAGAAATTATATTAAATTTTAACTCAGGGATCAGACCTACTCTCACTGATGCTTTTGAGTCATACTAGAAGCACCCTCACACACACTTATGCTATTATGACAGAGGGTAAAATCACAAGCTAAAAAAGGGCAAGAATGGGTTAGAATGTATTCAGACATATTTAATATTTTTAAATCAGCTGTGCCTGGTTATTCTAGGTTACTTAAGGAATTGGCTAAAGCAATCTCAGAAGCGTTTGTAGTTAACTTCTGTGAACTCAGGGAAGACAGTTCAAGTGCTGGGAGAGTGGGAAGGAAAAAGCATAATGTCTATAAAGAGGTAAAAGAGAATTACAGATAAATTATTTTGTTCTTTGAAAAACTGGAACAAACAAATTATGTGTAAGCACCTGAAGAAGACCAAGGAGTTCAGTAACAGCCAATGTGACTTTTAAAAACTTTAAAATGTTTTTCTACAACTGAGTAGCAAGTCTTGTAGCTGGGGAAGGCACAAAAGAGGCCAAACAACTTGACTTCTTGTAATGTTTTCAATATTAATGTGTATGACAGTTTCACAAACATGTCAAGGGAAACTTGTCTTCAGTGAAACCCCTATGGAGTCTCTGCAGAACTGATTGGATTGCCATACCAAATAGCAGTTATCAGTGGTCCATCCTTCTAATGGAAAGGCATATTGAAGTGTGGGAAATACACACTGGTTTTCATCATTATTGTTATTAATGACCTCAGTGGTGGAATAGAGTATGAGTGTTGAATTTTTAGATGGCATGAAGATGGGAAGGGCTGCTAAAACATGGAGGGACAAGGCTAGAATTCAGAACTCTGCTGACGTTAAGAACAGATTAAACTACGATCTGCCAAGAGTGACGTAAGTAGTGTCAGTCCTGCCTTGCAGGAAATAGGCTAAGTGATGTCATGAGGGCCTTGCCATGTGGGTAGAAAGGACAAAGACTTTGTCTACACTGACGTTTTTAGTACTGACAGAACATCAGCAGTACAGCTCTTCAGTGGGGCTACTCAAATTCTTTCAGTCAAAGCATGTTCCAAGCGTGCAAATTTTGCTCCCTGTTGCAGACATTTACACAGTTTAATTACGTTGCAATCCTAATTATTATGATATTGCATTAGCATGCAGATTTCTGGAGTAATTGGAAGAGGATTAACTTTGCACATTTCTTCTAACTTTTTCACCCACAGCAGAGAATTCTTGTACAGAACTGCTGTAAATCCTCATTATACCATCAGCATGCTAACATGACAGGCACTGAAAGGATAGGTTTTAGAGCTGGAAAAGGGCCATTTCAGTAATCAAAGTAGAGTGAGAGAGAAAAACTGAGGGAAAAGTGCTTTTTCTTGCACCGTGCCAATGTACAGCATGGTCATGGTCTCTCCTGTCCATTCCCCATGTCCCATTTACCTCTGTCAGCCAGAATGTCCTGTTATGGATATGTCTTAGGAGTGAAGAGATGCGCACAGCTTCCCATGGATGTGCTGCACAGGGGTTGTAGACTTATCTGCTTTTGCAGTCCTTGTACTATGGCTTGACCAGGTATACACTGTCTCTGCTGTCAAAAGATTTAGAAGCTTTTTGGTTTCTGCGTTGTGCACTGGAGCATGGTCAGGTGTATACCATCGCCCTTGCTCAGGGATGGGTCGAGGTGCCTCATTCAAGCCTCGTGACGAGCATGGCAAGCTATTGCTGACACTGGGAAAAAAAAGGAACTCACAGAAGGATGCACACATTCTGCAATTGCAGACAGGATTGTGATGAATGAATAAATTGTTCTCTCTTTGCATTTTACTGAGCTCACTCTTGGCATCATGCTGTTGCCCTTGTCTGGTTTCGTTTGTCAAGTGTGGAGAAGTCAGCAAGTTGGAGCATACCATTGCTATCACTTCCAGTTTGTTGATGCAGATACATAGTTCAGTAAAGTAAGTGATATATGCCTTCATTTGGATTCTTTCTCTGGAATAATGGGAAGCTAGGTGAGGATATTTCATTTTCTGTGCTGCAGTGGTGGTGTTGGCGTTTATTTTCCTCAGTGCTTTCTACACTGAAGACAGGATCCTTGTTTCATTTAATTTTGTGGTTGACCATTTGCCAAGATGTAGGAGGTGTTCAGGTGGGGGAAGGATGTACTAGCAGGGCTTAATTCCTCATTTACAATGGATGACTTAAATTTTTCCTTCTTCTCTGAAGATATATTTGTGTTAATCTGCTCTATTGCTGTGCAGTCCACGTGACTTGTGTTGCACTTGCTGCTTGGCAGCTGTGAAGATCCTTATGTCTGACATAAACCCTTATTTATAAAGGCAGTGTGTAGCGTATTCTCTCTGTGTCGGATATTCCATATGAATGATTAATTGCATAAGAAGTCATGCTGAAGTTAAGGTAAACAAGTATCCTTTTGCACTGGTGTCTGAAATAGTTTTGTTCAAGTCTTATTTTAGAGAACAACTTTTCATGTACTGTGCTTAAAAAAGGTTTAGCAGCTCTCTCATGCACACACACACACACACACACACACACACAGTCTCTGGTGTAAAATTATACTGAAAAGTGCAGTAAAAGGGAAGCTGTAACTGCATCAGTACTCAGAGCAGCAGAGCTAGTTATCAGCAACTTTTGCCAAAATGTTCATTTCAAGAGCTGCTTGAAACAACAGCGCAGCTCTGCAAAGTGATGCACCAGGCCACTGTTTTCTTGTGAGACTTTTCCACTGAATTCAAGAAGATCTTGATTAAACTGTGGAGCAGGGTCCTGGTTCTTTCAAAGCTAGTGGCAAAATGCCCGTTATCTGAAGTGGAAATGTGCTTTTGACTGTAAAGGAGCTGTTGTTCTCATTTGAAAACCAGGAATATGTGGCTTTTTAATTGTGTTTCCACACATGTGCACCTGATGTATGTTTTATGTGCATCCTCCGTTGCCTAGAGCTGGTCTGTTACATGCTCACTGACAACAAAACTTCAGATTTACATGGGTGCATCACATACTCGTTATCCAAATTTGTTTTGAATTGATGAGAAACTAGCCATAAAAAGGTAAAGCAACATCAGGGCTTAAAAAAATTAATTTATTACTGTGTTTTAGTAGGTTTGGCTTGATTTTGATTGTTTATTAAAATACTGCACATCTGACAAAAATGTTTTACTATATTAAAAATTTCTGTGAAATACTCAGAGGCAGGGTGAATATTTATGAGCTGTGGGGAAAAGAGGGATGTTAAGGGCGTGATGAGCTTAATTATGAACTAAACAGCTTAGTGAGCTGCAGAGAGCACATGGGTGTGTATCAGTGCACCTACCTTTGGGCTTATCCTTGTTTCTTGTCTTATTATCAGACCAAACTCAGTTACAGTCTTCTCAGAGCAGCCTTATGTCATCTGTGCTTTGATGGGATTTGCTTCCCTGGTTGGGATGTGTGGCAAAGCCCTTTCTCTTTGTTTTGGACTTTGATGTATTTACTCCGCAGTTAGGACGTTATTTCATGCCTGGGCAGTTAAGCTGGGATTTTGATTGCTGTTATATCATCCTGCAGGTCCCTAGGCATGTGTGCTCTAACTTCTCTCTCCTTTCCCCACCTCATATGATGATATCTTGTCTGACTTTCATTCACATGGGGGTTTTACCCTTCGTTCTGTGTTTCTTTTGTGCTCTGCTTCCTTCGTGTCTCCATTCAAAAACTCTTCGAAGAGACTGCTCACAGGGTTTTATTAGGTGAGCAGTGGAGCATGTTAGTTAAGCTCAGATGTGACCACAGCAGAATTTTTTGGAAAAGCACAGTTCATTCTGGTGTGCAAACATCATGCAGAAGCTGTGGAGATGGCCACCAAGAGAAGAGTTTTCCCAGGCAGAAAGCACTCTAAAGACCCGTTAATTATGATCACTGCAAGATGAGCAGCTCTGGTCCTGGCTTGGTGCTCACCAAAGCCTTACATATATATGCACAGTCCTCTGTGTGACAGCTCTGGACGAGCTCCTTGTGCAGCATAGAAGAACTTCTGATACAGAAGACAGTGCTGTGCAGGCTGTGCACCCAGAGGAATTAGGAATTGCTCTGCGCTCTGTTGAAGGCTGAACAGCCTTGAGAGAAAACATTGATGGAGCTGGACCTACAGCCAGGTAAGAGGCATTCACCCTCTCATTATACTGGGGAAAAGTGAAATGGCAACATTAACTGTGAGGGATTTTTGCATTATAAACATGAATTTATTTTTCATAGATTATGTTCCTTGCAACAGTTTCTCTTTAACTTCAGTTGAGCGCAGAAGCCGTCTTGTTCCCCTGCTCTTTACTGCACCTGTGGTCCAAGATGAAGTCCCATTAGAAAAAAATTAAATAAAAGAACTCAAGGATGAAATTACAGACTTTATAGAAATGTCTGTTTCAGAAAGTGCAGCTATCTTTGTAACATCCCACCAGAATGCTGATGGGAAGTTACACTTAGTAACATTCCGACGTTGTCTGTGGCCTGTGCTATAGATTCTAATGGCTGAATAAGGGAAGAAGTTCCTTGCTGATCTTATCCCTCCTGGTTCCAATATGATCTCATGGCTCAGGCCCATTCTGAGGGCTGTTAAGAATTTGTGTAAACTTTCCCCCTTGTTTTGGTCTGTGACACTTGAGAGTTTTGCATATGGGAGAAATCAGCAAGGCAGGGTGCGTTGTGCTGGTGCCCTCTCTGCTGCTTTGGTTTTGTTCAGTCAGCAGGCAGTGAGGGATTTCTATCTCTGCAAAGGCAGAATTACAGCCACAACTTGGCAGCATTTGATTTCCTCTCCCACTCTTGGATATCCAGCAGATTAACATCCTCTAAGGCTTCCTAGTTGTGAAATGGTGTATAAAGTCAAAAATGGTGACAAGGGGGTAGTCTCATTGTCCTAATCTTTTAAAACCTGGCAGTGTAACTAGTAAGAATTTTTATCAGTTCAGCATGTAATGCTGGAATACAAGTACACCCACTTGGCTCTGCCATGCTATTGAATAGTGAAGCGGGGGGAAAGGAAGATGTTGTTCATTTTCCTTATGTGAATAAAAATAAAAGATATTTTTTCATCATTTCGTTGACAGGACGTTCTGTCTGGTGGATGGGGGCAGTGAGAAGGTTCAGAGCTGACCTGCTGTGGGAATGGAAGTTGGACTCAAAGCTGATGATTGTCAAGGACGAGAAGGGGGAACGTAATGAAGCGTAACCAGTGAGTGAGAGAGCAGGACTGAGAGCAGCAGAACGTCAGTCCTGGATCCAGGATGTCACCAGTGCCTGCCTGCTCTGCTATGAGTCATAAGCCACGTCTGTCAGTCCCTGTTCAGAAGCTCAGTGGCCTCCTGACCACATAAAGAAGTGGAATGGTTAAACGTTCACCATATCTGCATGCAAATACCACGTAAAATTTATATGTAAAAGCTATGTAAAACTTGTTCATCATGGTGTAAAGGGCGTAGATGATTATTTTAACATGCATTTCCAGACTCCACTTTTGGCATTTTAGCTAATATCATCATTTTTACAAGCATTTATTCTTTATTACTAGTGTACAGGCAGCTGTAATTGCTGCAACAGCTTTCAGAATACTTTTATGTATTTTATTACTTGGATTAATAATAAATTGCTTTGTTTGAACAGTATACTGGTATGAAACTGCTTTGGAAACAGTCAGGAAATTGTATTTAATGCTTTTACTAAAATATTCAGCTCCTATAAAGGTGCCAAAAAAGCAACAACAAATGAACTAAACAGTAGACAAAACTACTGTATTTATTACAGCAACACACAGTGTTTCATTTACTATTGTGTGTTGCCTGCATGGCAAAGGTATGAGAATAAAGGGTGTTTTTTATTTTCTATGCTTTCAGGGCCAAGATGTAAGGATGAAAATTGACACTTGTACCAGGCATGCAAGCCAACCAAGAGTTTTCTTCAGGCAAAAATTCTTCCCCTTTTCCCAGCATCCTCCCAAACATTGTGGAGGGCGCATGCTACTGTGATACTGTAGATAAAATTGGAGGCAAGTTGTTGTAGATACCATCATCTTGCTGTTAGCATTTCAGAAAAATGTTCTCCCTACAAGTGTGTTTGAAGTAACCTGTATTCTGCAATTCAGGCAGTTTTGAATCTGCTACTGGTACAAAGTGAGGTCCCATAAGGACTTACTGGACTTAAGCATACGCTATTTGAAAGACATTAGTGTTCAAATTAAGACTTCCTCAGCATTGAGACACCATAATGTTCTTAAAATATATTAAGGGCTGCCTCAGAGGGGAAATTAGTAATCGTGTATCTAGGTCCCCTGGAGACAAAACATCAAAATTAGGCGAATTAGGCTTAAATTGTACAAGATGGATGTAATCTAGACAGGTGGTAATAATTTCTAGTGGTAAGGACACTTAAATAGATTGTATAATTTATAATTGTCAAGAACAGGTTAGGTAAATCTCTTTGAACATAATTTAGTTTGTCCTCTGTTTGGATGGGAGAAGTCTCTTAGATATATTTTTGTAATTCTCAGATCTTCAGTAGTGGGAAACTAGTGTATTCTTTCTGTAAACATCTTTCTTTTATCTTTTTTAAAAAAATCTATTTGAAGGGTTATTGTTCTTTCTCACATCTGTTTTCTCAGCTAGATGAACCTAATTCTCCCCGTCTTCCTTTGCAGACCAGATTCCTTGGGCCACTGACCATTTTTGTTGTTCTCCTTAACTTTCTCCAGTTGGTTGACCTCTTTCTTGTTTCTTTATATTTTTCACAGCAACAGGATATTGTTGACTCCTACTTAGTGTGTGATCACTGGGATAATTGGATCCTTTCCTGCAGGAATGTTACCTTGGCAATGAATCTTGACCATGTATTTATGCTGTTGGCTATTCCTACCCAAATATACTTAGCTGTTGTGTATTTATTGAAAGTATATATTTTCTCAGGCCATTTCTTCAATTCATAATAATTTTACATCCTAATGTTGTTTTTTGAAGTGCTTTCAGCTCCTTTACAGCTAGGTGTTGTCTTCTAAATTCAGAAAACACACTGTTTATCCAGGTCAATAATGACTTGGGTACTTTATTCAGTACAGGCATAATCTAACATGAGAAAATGATTTTCCATAGCTAACAGATGAATTTTAGTTGTTGTCCTGTTGATCTCATATTGAAATATTCTTGAAACTTGTGGTGATTAGTGGATTTCAAGGACATTATTATTGCTATAAGCTTTATTCACTTCTGCATAATACCATGTTTTATTAAAGCACTGGCTGCAGGCCAGCTGGAAAGTCTCCTATATGTGGAAGAAACCTAAGACAGCACCATTCAGGAGCGAGATATTTTAGAAACAGGATGCCACAGCTATGACATATTCATTACACATCCTGTATTTTCCTTGCATTTGTAACTGAACTCTTTTGTTAAAAAACAAACACAGATCTAGCTTCTGCCTGTACTTCGTATATGCCTACGTTGTGCAGAGCAGTGCAAGAAAACTTCTCTTCCCATGATTCTGTGTTAGTATTTCTGTATCTCCAGGAGTCCATGTTGTGCAAGAACCACATGGATATTTAGGGGGAATATTTACTCTGCCTACTGTAGGCGTCTAAGTTAGCTGGTGCTCAAAACACCTCAGTTAGGAGCTTCAGGGTGTGGTTTCACCTTTGATTTAAACCAAATTCTGAGCTGGTACCAAAGGAGAAAGTAACCCAGTGAGCGCCAAACCTTGGCTGCATGTTACTATTGCTCTCATAGCCATGGTTAGCCAGATCAGCTCTCTGAAAAGTGATCCACCCCTGGAGGGAGAGTTTTCAGTCAGAACAGGTCCTTCCTGCCACCCTCTACCTGGCTGCAGAAATACCTTGGCTAGCTGAAGGGAGGTGGTGGAAACATGCAGCTGGGAGAAGAGGAAAGGGCAGGACCACCCTTTTGGCAGCAGCAGGGGCCAAAATCAAATTAAGTGATGGCAAAATTATACCTTATTTTCTCTTACTGGTCATTGGACAAAGTCAGAGGATGGAAATAGATGGCATGAATTCCTCTATAATGAGGAATTGTTCCTTGCCAAGAATGCTCAAAATGTAAAGCTAAGCCACTCTGAAGATGAAAGATGAAAAGAAAGAATAAGTGATGAGAGAGAAATTCTACAGCGAGACATAGCAGATTTGGAGGCAGAAGCCTTTTTTGAGTTAATAACATGGCTTCCTTGGGTTGTATTCGGATTTTTTGTGACCAAAGAGTTGGACAGGTTTCTTCCCCCTCCTTTTGGGAGTAGCAACAGAGAGAGGAGGGTGACAGCAATGCACTTTGTGCAGGGTACGCAGGGTGTGGGCTGCATCTCATGAAGGTGTGTGGAGATGTGAATGTCCCACCTGTGCTGGAACTCCAGGAGATGGTCAGCAGACTGTGGTAACTTGGGGGCAAAGTAGATATGGATATACAAATTATAGGTACATGGAACAGATTTGGTACTGAACGGACTGGTGCAAAACCTCTCTGCGAGGGAGATTTTTTTCTGAAAATCAGTCATATTAGATGATTAGCCCGTCCTTTAAATTCTCCTTGTAATCAACCAAGAAGAGCAGATTCATCTCTCAAATCAACCAAGCATACTAAACAAAGCTTCCCCTCTTTGGGTAACTCCAAGGTATTTTCCAGGTAAACTCCCTGGCAATCTAACTTTTCTTTGTGCCTTTTATGCCTTGTTTATGTCTTTGATTCAGCATGGTATTTAAAAGAGCGTGTTTAACTGTGAGTTTTTCCATTGACTTGTTATAGATGTCAAAGGGACTATTCATGTATTTAAATGGAAGCACATTCAGTCCAGCTGAATTGTAGCTTGCCAATGAGGAATACTACTTAAACTAGAAAAAATTATGGATTTTGGAGAAAACAGTCATCTGGCAGCAGAGATGGAAATGAAACCAGGTAGAATTGCCCAGCCATTTGGAAAATAAATGATCCAATTCTCCATTCAAGGTTTAGCCATGAATTTAACACTGACTTTATTTTCCAGTACATCCATCTCATTTACCCAAGAATTATTGTCTTTAATTACCATTGTGGTGCCTGCAGGCAGCAGTCTTTAAATTAGTTATGCAAAGTTCTGCTCTCAGCAGTCATCAGGAGATTGTATCTGCTTTAGTATCAATCCCTTTTCAACAGCCTGACAGTGTGCAGACTTTGTACTAGGGATGTACTTTTTGTGTTGTCAGTTTTTGGCCTGGTAGATAGGTTATTCTCTTAAACATAACTAAAAGCACACACATTTAGTATTTATGGATATTTTTATTGTGAGAAACAAATACTGTCAGTTCATGGCTTTTTAGAGGTTGTGATTCACCCTTTGTGTTTTGTTAGACAGTTTATATTCTTCATCACAAATACTAGCGGCGCCATTCCTAATGGTAGTTATTTTTAATTCTGCATAAAGCAGTGGTTTACATATGGGTAGTATGTCACCCGTTCTGAAAAACAGAGTTAAAGCAGAGAAGTAATTTACATAAATCCTTTTTAGATCTAGAAAAAAACAAGCCTGAGATAAATTGTATTCATGCATGCTCATGAAAAAAATCTTGAGTCTAAACTTACCTCTCTATATATAAAATAGAAAAATTAAGACTACTGCCGAATTTAACGGGCCTTGTAAAATCTGCCACTGCAGTATATCTGACTGTGCCTTTGTGTGCTTCTTTACACAACAGTTAACTGGCAGTGGTTCTGAAAATGCCTTACTCAGTGCTAACGCTTTCCAGAATTAAACACAAAGGTTGAATAAAAGAACATCCACTTTTCTCAGCAAGTCTTTGTCTTCTGCATCAGAGCAGCTGGAAGCTTATTGGGAGCAGTAATTTGTCTTTGTGCACGGATGAACAAGGGTTTATTTCAACTAAAGCTCTTTAACATGATGCTTCCTTTTTTTTTTCCCTAGAAGGTTTGTAGGTAACCTGTCAACAGTTACTCCTACTCTAATAAGTCTTCATTAGGTGACTGATTTTGCAACCTTGCACGGCTTTGAAAGCCTACATGTCTTCAAGTGGGAGTATTACCAGTACCGGTACTGGAGGATCAACTGTATGATTAAGTTCCTTAGTTATGCATTTAGAAGAGGATATTCGAAGGGCTTAAAGGAACTAGATATTCACGTTGATTGATATATAGTGGGAAGTGAACATTTAACTCCTATAAAGTTCTCTTGAAAATCCCCATCTTATGTTCTGAATGGTTAGACCTGTGCATTTCCATTATGAGATGACATCTGCTTAGTAACACTGTGTTTGGAAGGACAGAAAGAAACCAACCTTCAAACAAAAAATAATCTGTAATACTAGGAGGTTTAGTAGTGATTTTTTTTTCTTATAGAAACAGAGGATTCAGCTCAACAACCAGATGAAATTTCTCTGTCATTCCAGTGCACTTAATGGAAATACCAAGTGTAAGTTATTTGACTGTTAGGCTGCTAACTCTGTTTTAATGAAAAAAAATCTGACAAACCTAAACAATGATTTAGTTCTTGTTTTACAAGTTCCTTACTAAAGACTTTGACCTGAAGTACATCGCATGTTGTGAGGTAACAGCTGGTCTATCATTGTCTTCGGAAAAAAGTAACGGTTGCTAAGATTTCAAGAAACAAAGATGGTCTTTGAATCAACTAGAACAGCTGTAAGAGACTGACACACCATGCACTGTCAGCTGCTAAATTCAGATATTCAGACTGCCTGAAACGGGATACTTTAACCCTTTGGCACCATCAGATTCCTTTTCTCTCTGTTCCTCTTTTTAAAAAAAAAGCCAGAAAAATAAATTGGGTTTTTAATTTGCCTTTTGCTTTGAGAAATGTGAAAAAGCCCAACAAAGCTGTCACTTTCTTTGTAAGGATTTTATTTTTTATAATTATTTGACTTCTGATTTATAAGCAATTGGAAGACATGCTTGTTGATGGATGAAATTTGTATTAGAAAAGTATAATGCGCTCCTCTGTGTGGTGCATTAAATAGAAAATATAATAGTGCATATCCCAAAACCAGTGCTATTTTAAGCACTCAGCATCTTACCAGTTTTGTATGTGGAGAGTGTATTTAGTTTAACCAAGCAGAATGAAGTTGAAATTATCATATCTAGAAGGGAAGGGTAAGGGATAGCAACGGTCTCTTTAACAGACAGAGGCATGTGAGATCCAAAAGCTGGTGGCTGAAGTTGGGCACATTCAGACTGGAAAAGTTTAGGTTTTTCTTTTTAGAGTAATCAGGGAACTGATCCATAATTTAAATTAGGTTGGGATGTGGCAGATTTTCCATTGCTTGAAGCCTTCAGATCAAGCTTGGCTCTCTGCTGTTGCTAGTTCTTGCAGCGCTTTCTGAAGTGCTCCAGAATATTGTGGGTTTTTTTGTCAAAGATGGCAAAGTGTGATGACATGAAAATTTATTTCACTTAATGAAGAGTCAGCAACCATCTCTTGTGAACCAAATGCTTGTATGACTTTGGTACGCATGAAAGCCAAGCTGTTACAACTTGGAGCCTGGCTGATTTTTGGATGCCTGAAATAGGCACAAATTGGGACTCTTGCTAAACTATTGTTTTAGTTCAGTTACAAAGGATGGGATATTATTCAAGAGCCTCTGAGAGCTGTAGCCTGTGTTAGATGGTATCAGGAAAGCTGTAGCTGCTTTAATATCTATTCATCAGCTATCTCTCAATGCTGCACAGCGTGGCAGATCTTACTCTTGATGTAGAAGGTGAAGCACCCAGCAAGTGGTACCGAATCCTCTGCTTTGCTTTGTGAAGAGTGCTGCTCATCAGACAATGAGACTGGTGTCTCAGCACTGAACACTCTCTTCATGCCCAAAGATCCATGCTGGCTCAAACTTGCTTCTACTTCAGTATTTCCAAGCAGTGCATAGTGATGGCTTCTTATAAAAACTCCTTTACTAATCACATAGAACTTAATTTCTTGTGCCCTGTACTGCTAGGTCCTGATCCTGTGCCATCCGAGTAACTGAAAGATTGGCAATTATCATTGCTGTTTGCAGAGTCAAGTTTAGTTTATTCTTCTGTTTGTGGATATGAACGTCTGAAAAAGTAGTTTTATATCATGACCCCAGAGGATTTGAAAGTTCTTTGCTAATGTGAATGAATGTCCTAGAATAAAGGCTGAGATAAATAGAATGATTTTCCAGATGTAATAATTGAGGTAAGCAGAATAAACTGTGCAATCTGGAGCTTTAACTCTCATTAATAGGGAAGCACTTTACTGTCCTGATATATGTACAGTTACTACAGGGCCCACATTAAGGCTAGACCTCCTGACAGCCCTCTCTCCATTTTGCTGTCATTAAACCAAATTCCAGTTCTGGTTTCCCCATCTTTGTATTTTTCATATGTCTGATAGTCTGTGAGATCTAATTACCATGAAAAGTCAAGGAGAAACAAGAAACAAACCAACATATTTACATATTTTTGGAATTCGATTTTTAGGTTTTTTAATTCTTTATTTAAAAGATTTGTAAGAAGACTTTGAAATGCTTGCTCTTCTTTTCCCTAACAGAGGTACATCACTGTCTTATGGGGTGAGTAGGAATTACTTTTTGATATCCAGAAACAGAACTTGGCCTTTTGACCTGCTAATAATTCTGAGAAGAGCCAACTGAACCTTCACCACGATAGACTGGATTTACTATGTCAAAATACTGTAGCAGTGCCCTGATTCCAAGTCCTGACAGTTTCATCACCACAGTTGACCTGTGTTCCTTGTACAGCTGCTTTCTTCACAGTGGTTACAACATCGATGTGGATTTTTCTTTGCTTTTAGAAACTTGGTTTAAAATAGTGATTTGGCATAAGTTGTGTTTCGTCCAAGTTTACTTGCTGTTTCTTAATGGTATGTCATGTGTCATGTTTCCTCTCTTATTTATTAAATCCCATGCTTTGAGTAGAACTTATTTCCAAGAATATGAAATTATTGTTTTATTATTAGAACACAGGGTTTGATTCCTTGACAGGTTGACAAGAGCTTTGCAGGAACATCCCTTCCTAATCAAAACTGTCCTCAGCAATGTCAGTCGGTTTACACTGGTACTAAAATACAGCTGAATTAAAGCTGCTCAATTGCTTGGGCAATGTGTTGTGGCTTCAGGGATTTAATGCTCTACTTTTCACACTCACCCCACTCTCTGACACTAACAGTCACCTTTGGAGCAGGAGCTAGCAACCCACGCCTTTTTAATATCTGTTCCCTTACGTACATGTCCTAATTGAGTTCTTCATAGATTATAACATCTACCAAGTTTTCTTGGCTGTCATGTACCATATTAATATAGGCTCATGGTCACCTGACTCCTGGGACTTTCTGGTAATAAATAAATCACATTTGGACTAGAAAGACAATACATCTACTAATCTGATGCGCCTTGAGATCTTCCTTATGTTGCAGGTTTTTTTGACTCACTTTTGAGTGTTTTTATTTACTGTGCTCTTTGGCTTTGGGACTTTTTTCCTCTTCTGGATTTTAGGATTTTAGTCAAATTCAGTGCTAGAGATCTGATCTTCACTTTAATATGCTCAGTGTAGGCTCTTTTTAATTACCTGTTCCATATATCATTATGTCAGAAAATTTAGATTTCTTTTGTGGCAACTCTATTAAAATAATTGCCTGATGACTGTGGTTATTGTGAATATGAATAATGTCCATTTAGAATAGTTTCGTTTTCAAAGGATACTTTCGTGGAAAACAAGGTTAAATTGTGTGGGAACAATGGAGATTCTGCAAACTGCTCAAGTAGGTAATTCCTTTCTTCCAATACTTAGTGTTAGAAATCGGATCAGAGCACAAGAGATACAGGGAGGATAAGAAAATACAGAGTTATTTTGTTCTTAGACTCTAGAGCCATGTTCTTGAAGCCCATGGGTGAAATGATGAACAATTCACGTGAAGGTTACATAGACCTTATTTCTGCTAAACTTCTCCACGTTTCTTGTTTATCCATTTTATTTGTTTTGTTGCTTTGTTCTAGTGCCGTAGTGACACCCTCTGGCAATGGCAGGATAATTTCATTGCCATTAGGGAACTCTTTAGCAGTTGGTGAGCAATCTCACTGGAAAGGCATTGGCGTACCCTGTGCTTCCTTCCCTCTCAGAGCTTGTTTGGCTCAAGACTAAAAATCACACACATGAAGTTAATTAGTGTTGTACAAGAACGTGATGGCTAATTGATAGAAATTAAACTACCATATAATAAATAGTGTTGGGCAGCTTTTTTTTTGGTGAGCAGCTTGAAAAGTCTCCCTTTGTACTTAATTTGTTTACATCAGCTCTAAAGCATGCTTTGCTCTTCTGGAGCGCAGCCTCTGAGCAAAGCCTTACAGATGCTCTGGCTGCTGTGCAGCTCACACCACAACAGAGATGACTCACTGATCCGTTCTACCTGTGAAATAAACCAAGTTTTTAAAGATGGAAAAGCTGTTATGAGTTGTCTGCCTACTGTTGTTAATTTTGTATTTGTGTTAGTAATACTTTTATTTGTGCTGTTTTACACTATGGGTCACAAAGTGCAAACTTCTTGCAGCTGAAATTTTTTCCAGGCAGTGTAATGAGAAAAACCAGTAAGCTTTTGAGGCAGTTAGAACAGTGAAGTGGGGTGGCTGAGGCTGGAAAAAGACATTAAGATGCCCAAGTCCTATTAAAATCAAGGTGTTGGAGAATACTTAATGGTTTTTTATCGGATCTAGATTTATGTCTCATTTTAATAAGCAACTTTGTGTACGTCTACAGGGCAAGCTGGTAGCACAGAACTACCTAAATGATTGAGTTAGGGCAAAGCAACTGCCTGGCTGCAGCAGCACAAGGATCTGTGCTTCTCAGCAGCCTGAATTAAGCCAGATACAGAGGTTAGTGCTGCTGGACTCTGTCCAGCACTCAAGCAAAGTTGAAGGCTGTGTTGTTAGAGAAACCTCCATGCATAAATGGGGAACAGTGGTTCTGAGATAAAAACCTTAACAGGACCTATTGCTCTGTCCCGTAAAGACTTTTATTGACCTGGCTGGAATGAACCATCCCCAGTCCCCAGCAGGGACTGAGCTGTCCTGGACTGGCACTGGGGTCTCTGAGTGAGGGCACAGAGACTTCTCAGCCTTGTGATGAAATATGAAGGTCTGGCTGTGCTTCTGAAAGCAGCCATGGTTGTATCTGCCACCTGGGGTCACTGTGTTCAAGGTTATTAAAAAGGAGAAGTATAAAGTAACAAAGAAAATACAAGCGGTAAAAACATATTTCCAAACCCTCAACCCCGGAGGCTAAAATTGAGATTGCCATAAGTGTACAAATTACTTGAAATTTTTATTGAGTGTGAAATAATGAAGTGCTATATTTCGGTGTGTAAACAGAAGTCTGCGTTAAGAGGTCAGAGATTTGTATGAAGCAAGAGATGAACTAACGCAATAAAAGTGTTATCTCTTGTAGACCTTTTCTTATTGTATTTTGTCTTAGCTCTTCTACCTGCTGGTTCGTGCAGTGTGTTACAATGGACTTTAAAGATCTTTATAGATCTCTAAAGATCTTGTAGTCGAATTTTGTGGTTGAGAAATCTTCAGTGGTCTTGTTGCTGATCTTGTTTTATGCTGGAATTATTGCACATATCTCAGTAGCTTTTCATATTATTTGCAAAGGTGAGATTAGAGGTGAGTCTAATATATACTTTGAATTTGCACCCATCTTACAGAATTTCTTAAGTGTGCAATTATTTAAACCTTTGTCTCAGCTCACCCCACATGATATATTATGTACCTGCAGTACTTCTTAAAAGCACTTTAGCTGACTTTTCAAGCTGTTTAGGCTTAAAGTTGTTGAAATATGTATTTATGTTAAAAATCATCAGAATGCTGTGTGGTTGTAAATCTTGCTGTGCAGGTGCTGCGTTGTGAGAGAGAAAAGGCTGGTTGTGTGCTGGGAAAAGAGCAGCTCCAGACGATGCAAATACTACTTCAAACCCCATTTATTGTCAGAGCAGCATCAGCAGTGGGTGTGCTGCTCCAATGCTGGACACCCCAGTGCTCTTTGAGAGCTGTCTCCAACAGCAGCTGCAAAATTGCTGCCTAGTAAGTAAAGAGAAAGTCAAAGGTAAAGCAGTAAGGTACAGAAACCCTTTTCCCACTCTCCTCTGTTCACAAATTCTTTTATAAAGACCTATAGATACCCAGAGGACATATTTCTACTGCTGTACCTGTCCACTGGGTGGCCTCTGTTAGAGCTGAAGAGGATAACATACACCTATGGAGTACATCTTTTTTCTTTTCTCAGCTAAATATCGCTGAAACTTCTAGATAATGGGGCTACACAAGTCATTGCATGGAATTCCGGCTGTTGTTTAGTATTAAAAATTGGATATCAATGTTTTGACCCTTTTTGTTGTTAGTAATTGGAAATAATAAGTTATTTAATGCTTTTGTTGACATATCTTGACATACTTCAGTTACAGGTATAGTTAAAGGAGAGTAGGATGGTGAAAACAATATTGCAGTAGTGTTTTTTCTATAGCCCTTTGCAAACGGAAATCATCCATTCTTTGCAACACTGAAGGGTTATATAGTCAGAATTGCCTTATTCCTGTGCCTTTTCAAATGAACTTTGCATCACTGGCACCACTTCTAAATAAAATTATTTAGCATCATTCGTAATTACATGATCTTTAAAGCATCTCTAAGGACCACATTTTAGTCTTATTATAATCAGTAGTCTTTGGAGTAATTCATTACTTATATCATCACGAGGTCAGAATCAGAACGTTATGTTTTCATCTCTTATAGTGAGATAGCTCCTCATACAGGATATCATGCTGCTGTACACATAATTAGTACTATATGAAGAATATAAATTAACATGTTAGTTTTGATGGGAATGTTGATGAGGTTGGAAAGGCATCATTAATATGCTCAATAGTGCAAAATAACACTTCTGATTTTAGCTTCCTTTGCTTTTCCTTTCAACTAGTTAGGCTAAAAATATGGCACAGCTGCTTTCCCTTTACACATGTGAAAATGTGTGGAATGTGAAGCAAGAGAGAGAATTGCAACCAAAATTCTTCCGGTGAGAAAACACGACATTCAGCACTGAGACACCAGTCCCATAACGAGAGCAGGGCAAAGGGAGGGCTCAGTGGTACCACTTGTTGCTTGTAGGGGCTGGGAAGATTGTCCTCCTGACACAGCAAGGCATCATGAGGGCAGTTGTATGCGGCAGGATGAGTTTTGTTACTGGTTGATGAGGTTCAAGATAAATTGCTAACTCCACTTGGAGTTGCTAACTGCATTTTTTCCTTCTCTGTGGTCTAAGTTGTTTTAAGCACTGTTGAACTTGAGCAGACCCTCGAAAGCACAGCGTCTAGTCCTCAGTTAACTGCTGCTAATGGATCAGATAGAAGATTAAGGCAGAAGTGGAAGATCCTTGTGGGTGTAAATCAATACTTATTAATGACATCTAACTGCGTTAAATCTCAGGAGAAAGGAGAATCCAGCTGTAGGATCTGATCTGTAGCTTGATAAAAAGTCTGTGCAGGAGACCAGTAGAAAGGGTGAATGGCAGCGAAAAGCAAATGGTGGAAAGCTTTATGAAGTATATTTATATTAATAATAGTTGACTCTTAAAAGGTGCTCTTTGCCTGTTGTGCTTTGGGCTTTTTATTAAGAAGGGTAAGCAACCATTATCTATGTTGAACACTTTGGATATCCTTTGCTATTGTGCTCAATGAATAAAATTATAATAAGAGTATCTGATCTTGAAAGTGGTTCTATGCAAACAAGCTCTAGTAATCTGGAGGAGCTCAGTGGACGTCAGTAGGAGCTACTACAAGCAGGACAATGAATTGATATTAAATTGATGGCAAAAGTAAGGGAGCTGTGGACTGAGAGCAAAATATTGGTAGGAGATAATTAAATTGTGTTCTTAGCTCTTTTGCAAAACTTAACTCAATCAGAATGACACTAATTAGTTTTTAGAAATTCTGGGAGTGTTTTAAACTTGGCTGCCTTGCATAGTTACTGGAAGTCTCATATAAAATAGAGTATATTTCTAATGTGATTGAATTAATGTTTTCTTGTTACTGGGGTCTGCTTTTTCCTTATTTTTATTGATTTAATATGCAGGAGTATAATATTGCATCAGTGCAACATTGCATAGATTGTAAGTATATGAGTTTAAAACCAGTGTATTTTCCTAATTGTCATTTTTGAAAGATTCTGTTTTTTCTTTTAGGTTTCTTAGTGGTTTTTAGTTCTTTGCTCCCTGATTCAGCCTCTTGGTAGTAGGGTGACCTAGCTTTCCAGTCACAGATGCATGAAAAATCAGCATAATTAAAAGTAATATATTAAAGCAACTTTATAACTGTTTGCTTTGCTAAAATGCAAATGAGATATGAGAGAAGACTCATTCATGTTTGCTATATGTGTTGCTTGGCAAAATCTAGCTATTCCACTTGGAGATTTGGTGATTGGTAGGATATTGCAGTTATTTTTATTAAAAACTCAGGGTTGAGCTCACAGAATGTTTTTAGTTCCTGACTTACATTATTGATTATAATTTCTGGTCAACTTGGATTCTCTTCCTATCTCTATTCCCCTGGTAGTCACAGTGATGCCACTCTGCCTTTCTCTCTTAAATCCAGTTTTCCATTCTGGTAATTTTCCACTTTTCTTCTTCTGGCCCTCGGCGTGCTGCCTTACATCTCTCTTCCACTTTACAATTTCTGATTTATTTCTGGCATCTGTTCAATTTCAGAAAAAAAAATCATTCTAGCCCATGAGTTTTGAAAGTCAATATAAATTCAATTTTTATCAACATTTATTAATTAAAATCTGATATTACCAAGTCTCTTTATAAATAACTTGACTATTCCAAATTTATGTTAATAATACCTTATACCATTAATTCCACATATATAAGACTTTCATATGGTAGATGAGGATAGACATTTCTGTGAGACTATATATGTTTACTAGTACAGAAATAAAATCCATTGGCTGTACCCCAGTGTCACACTCGCTGTGTGTACACTCACACTTTTACACCTATGCATGTAAGTTGCTTTGAAAGATGAACTTGTATATGAGTGTCTGATAAGATATATAAAACTGAAGCCTGAAATCTGGGCTGATCTCTTGAGTTATGGTTCAGGGCCAGATTCTGGAAAATGATTTGAGTTCCAATTCAGGCAAAATCCTTTGAATATGTTTTTCTGGCAATATTTTTGAGAACAGCTGATCTTTTCACATTTTTTCCATTTGGGTTAGAAATCTTAGGAGAGTAACCAAGATGCCACTGAAATACTGCTGTTTTCTACTCATTGAGAGGAAAATGCAACCCATATACATGGTGCCATAATTTTGGCATTTTCCTCTGGTGTATCTCAAAGCTCTAGATGATAGATAATGACATTAAGGAGAGGGAGTTGAAGTTAATTGCAAAGCATTGCTTATTAGGTTTGAAAGAGATATAATCACAGGGCATTCTAATTTCTTAAGACACTGATTAATATAACAGCTACAGAGAAAAAACTGGCAGTGAATATGTTTCTAGGGAGTTTGCAGGATTGCTGGTTTATGCATTTTCTTTTACAGCCTACACAGTTGGAGATAATTCAGAATCTTACTGTTTAAGAGTAAGCCAAGTATCTAAAATCTTGTGACCATATTTAGGGATGGATGAAATGTTTTGGTTAAAATAGCTCACACTCCCCTACACATGCCCATATTTCTGTCCGATCTTCAGACCAGTGAAAGGAAGAAAGAGGGAGACCTCACAGATTTCCTTTGCCTTTTTTTAATCCATTAGCTGGCTATTAATGATCTCACACTGCTTATTCCACTACCCAAACCCCTCCCTTCCTTCTTGACCTGGTTGAATCACCCAGTGCCTTTACCAGTTACTGTATTCATCCACAACTCTATTTTGGTTTAATCATCCCATTAGTTGAAGATGGAGAAACACTCTGTGGCACGTGGCACTGGTGCATTCTGCATCTCATCCAGCATGATGCTGGGCTATGCCAAATAGTGTTGTCTCCTGGCAAGGGTGGAAGAATAAGGGGGAAAATTCAGAAGATATGGGAATTATAGCATATATTTGGGGCTTACACCTTTTTTCTTGCTGTTCCACTAGTACTGACCTTTCCCGGTTACTGTCATTCCCTGTCCATCTGGTATGTTTGTCTGGATAAAGGCTGTCTGCATCTCTGGTGGGAATGTGCAAAATACGGAGAGGGCTAGTGCAGTTTAAAAATAGCATTTATTAGCAGACAGATTAAAGGCCAGAGAAGGATGTTTGGTGGAACAGTGAGAAAGGCAGTCCCAAGCTACATCTGTAATGAAATTCTTACAGTATTCTCAGACAATCTGTTCCCAGTATGTACCAGGACATACAGCATTACCCATGGCTGTGCCAGGAGACTGAACTCCACACATCTCCTGATAGTCAGTAATTCAGCCCAACAACACATGCAGTTAGGTGGATTCTCCAGCTCTAATTAAAGTCTAGAGGATGCTTGAAAAACTCCTAAAGCAGGCAAAATTAAACAGGCTTCAGCTATAGAGGAGGTGGATTCTGAAAGCTACCAGTGGCAAAATGGAAGATTGTTTTTGAAGAACAAGATGTCTCATTCCTGACCCCGTCACCTTCCGTGCGAGCCAGGGGGAGAGCACTGATGCCAATCCAATAGGCATGCTCAGCAGATGTCCAAGTCTCTGGTTTATATCCAGTGATACTAAAGGTTGTTTATAAAGGCAAGACGTTATTGTTTTGAATGTTTGGCACTGCCTCTCATCTTTTAAAAAGTTGAGAGGAACAAATCTGATGAGGTTTCCAGCTATTTCATCTTCGTTACAAGAGCAGGCTGTCAGAAATCAGTGTGTCTTCTCTGACAGTGATCCTGCACTTGTTTTACTCTTCATTGCCCTGCTAGGAAAAAACATTTTTTTACTTGTCCTTGGCAATACAATCTGAAAGAGTTCTCTTGAATCATTGAGTTCAGCCATCTGATACTGTAGAAAACCATATACTGTAGAAAGTCATATGGTCCCTCAGATAACCTAAATGAAGATATTTTTATTTTCCTCAGTTTATTGGGCTACAGTTATTGGAAAGCTGCTCCATAACACTACTGTTCCCATGGCAAGAGAGCATCTCATTTACAGATTTAAATGTTTATATGTGTTGATTTTTCATGCCCTCATCATCCGTTAGTTAAAATAACTTTTTCAACTCTGACGTTCACCCTTACCCTTGCCTCTCATCTCCATGTATTTATAAATTAAAATGATACTGTTATTTACTTATTTTACTGCTATAAATGATTCAAACTCTTTTATTCTTTTTAAAAGATAGAGTCTCCATTACACTTATCACCCCAGAATACCTTTTTCTACATCTTTTTGAATCAAATGCATCTTGTTTCTTCGTGAGATCATTTACAGAAGTGCTTTTTACAATGGCATTAGCACTTCCTTGCTCACTTGGAAGTGACCCAGTTTATACTGATACAGGATGGTTTTCCTGGCCAAGGGTAAAAAAGGTAGTTTACAGTTATACAGTGATTTAATAAATCCAGATTACAGTAGAAATTGTTGCTGTAACTTCAACATGCCTGACCTTTCGTGTTAGATTACTGAATTTCATTCCAACTTTATTACTTCTGTCATCAAAAGCATCCCTTTTTTCCCTGTGATACTCCATGCAATACCTCCAAACGCAGGATGTCCACTTCTTAAGACTGGGCTTTGAAATATTCTTACTCTAATTACCTCTGGGCTTGTTCTTCCACTTCCAATATCAACTGTTGTTAATCTACCTTAAATTATCGCCTTAAAATCTTTATGATTCTTCTTCCTAATCAGCTTTCCCATTTTAACCAGCAGTTTACCTCATAACAATGAACATGCTTCCCTGAAGAACTGGTTTGTTTTGTCCAGAATATCAGTTATCAAACAAAGAGAGAAAGCAGATATTGCAGTGTGTCTCATTTTCCAATTACCTCCACGACTTTCATTATTCTTGCCTTCAAAATTTGTTTTTAAGCTTTGCATTATTGAGGTTGGACTAATGGCGAATCCATAGCTGCACAGGTTACCTTGGGATGACATCAAGCTATAGCCGTCAAAGATGATGAACAAAGTGCCTTTTAGTTCTGTCTTTTCTGAGTTGATTAATAAAAGGTCAGACATTCATGCTGCAATCCTGATTTCACATCAGGAAAAATATACCTTCCTGAGCTTTTCAGAATAAGAGTTTCAGACTGTGGGATGTCTATCAGATTTAGTTTTCAACTGCATGGAAACTAACTACTAGGCCTTCTCCTCCTCAAAATGCTAGTGAAGTAGACAGTATTTTTAGAAGTCGCTATTTCTAATTAGAAAAATCAAACTGAAAGAGGTTTAAGCTTCTTAGTTTTTTCTCCCAGAAGGTCATTGAGTCACTACTTCTCTTAAAATCTCATCCAAAACCCTCCTCGTTATTTCCTCATAATTTTTCATGCTGTGAAATAATTACCATATAAAACGTTTCACCATATAAATGAGTTCACCATATAAAATTTATATTGTATTCCATAGTGGGCTCTTGACAGTAGCCAAAAGAACTTCAATTTTAAGGGAAAATTTTTGGCACTGTTTCAAAGTGAAAGTGACATTATTGTAAATATTCTGAATATTGTAATTGTTATCACTATTCACTGATAGTCCCTTTTACGAGCATCCTCACAGGGGTAAATAGTTTGCAAGAAACAAGATCTGCCTGTTCTGGACACAGCTTATACTCAAAGGAGACAGCAGTCCTTTTGCTGAGCATTTCAAAGTTGTGCTTGTTAATTGAGTCAATTTTGGCATTATATTTTCCTGAATAGGACTGTCCTGAAATTATCAGTTCTTCTGAAAACCCATTAATGTGGATTTTTGGCTTCTAATTTTGCAGATCTGGGCTATAAGTTTTATATAGCGATTCTGTCCATCAGTGGAACACTTAGCCTGAGATCTCATCTGGATTTAGAAGACGGAGTACAAAGACATTTTGTCTTTTGCTTGTCAGTTAATTATCTTCCTTCCATGTTCCAATTTTTGTATAGTTGAAAATCACTTTTCCTTTCTTTGCAAGCTAAGAACTAAATCCTGCTTAAGAGTGCAGCCAGTCTGCCATTCCTTGAATTACTAAGAACATGAATAAAATTTAATGAAATACAAAGTGTTCATATTAGTGAGACTTCAGAGGCTTCTAAAATATTTGGAGCAACAATATTTCATGGATTGGTTTGGAGTACTCTCTGTAGAGGTCAAATGTGATATGATCACTGAAACCTGTGGCTATACTGTAGCCTTAGGAAACAGTAAACCTGCGTAAAAATAAACCACATTGCTTTGATAGACCAAAACAGTCAG
>NW_010287921.1:41253-51239 GCF_000700745.2 Antrostomus carolinensis
AACACCAATGACATAAGAGAGACCATTAAAACAAATAATATAAATGAGCCTGAGACAGCTATAAGACCTGCAAGGTGATTAATGCCTGTGGTGACAAGTTGGAGGCATAGGAGGAGATTAAAGATTACGTTAAAGGTAACAGTGCTAACAGGCCTTTTCCTGCCCAGCGCTTCTAATTGCTCTTCCTTCCTGCAAATCCAGTGGACAGCACTGCCTGCGCAGTGCCACATTCCTCCCTGAGACTTGTCAGACTCGTAGATGAATGCTATTTTTTTTTTGAGCACTTTGCTCTGTCTTTTTTTCCTTTTTTTCTCTTTTTTTCCTCCCTTTTTTCCTTTCTTTTTTTTCTTCTTCCTTTTTTTTTTTTCCTCCCTGTTCTGTCATCCACTAGATGCATAGGAAAAAAATCAGAAGTCACATGGAAGCTGTCCCTGTTGACTTTAGGCAGTGTCCTACATTGGGATGTTAGTATATGTTGGTTCAAACCAGCCTTCAACTGCCCAAGCTGGTGCAGTTTCCAAAGGGAAGGCCACCAGGAGACATAGGAAAGGATTGCAAATTTCTCTCACTTGGCTTTCCAAAACAATTGTTCAAAGAAGAAGAAAAACCTAGAGCATCAAAAAAGCCCAGTCTCCTCAACCATTAAGGCTTAGTTGTAGTGTATCTACTGCCTTATTTGCAGAAGGTTTTAACACTTGACCTGAAAAGTCAACAAAAGAATCACCATCTCCCATCTTAATAAATTAAGTTCTATCTTCTCTAATCACTTCCTACAAACATACAAAGTCATCTGTTTCCTTTTGGCTTAGATCTTGTATACTGTTTGGAGGAAGAAGGTCTACTTTTGTCAGCACTCCTGTTAAATTTATTTGCTTTTCTAGTTCAAGGAAAAAGCCTATAACTCTGAAAGTCATCCAATGCTTTTAATTATTTATTTTGCTCAGTTTGATTGATACGTCTTTGTTCTGAACCCACACAAAATTGACCACAACTACAGTAAAAGTGCCTCTTCTTAAAACACTTCCAGCATATCCATGTGTTCTCCTGCACTTGTCTTGCATGGGAAGAAACTTGACCTTAGATGAAGGTGCATGAATTCAGAAATGCTCCGTCAGAAATCTTTCTGGCTGATTAAGTCCAGAGCTTGACAATTATTCAGACTACTTTGCTGTATGTAACTCTGCTTCTGAAGTTACAAGCATGGGTTCTCAAGGTGAAATAGAAATATGGCAACTAATTTGCACTTAAGGTCCTGACTTCCCTTTGTGTCTTGGAAACCTTTCACCCAGCTCAGTGGGAAAGGGAGTCACTTGGAGAAGCAGAAATGTCATCTTTAGATATCATCAGTGCTGACATAAGCAAATAAATGTATCTCATACTGGTTTGTAATTGTTCATTGGTTCTTTCGAGCATAATTAAGAAAATATACTGTAAAAAATGATGTTGATGATTATTCTTCCAAACAATTTGTGTAAAAGTCTGTAGATATACCTGTGTCTATAAATGTATATATACATATATATTTATTTATTTCATGTTTCATAGGCCACCGAGATTTATCGTCCTTGGTAGTAAATATTGACCTTGGATTTATCTCAGTCAATGTTTACCTCTTAGGCCAATAAATCTTGAGGTTCACCTTAACAGAAGTCAATATCTGCTTAGTGTTCAGCTCCATCATTAATATAAATATTTTAGTGACCTTTGCATGTATTAGTCTATTTTTTAAAGTCAACTTAATGTTACAGATCCTATGGCACATTGGCAATTTATTTTTCAGATCTGTTTATTCATTGAAGATTTTTTTAATAACCTGTGATGGGACTGTTGAGGTGTTGCAGAAAGTGTGCAGTACATTTTTTGAGGAGAATCTCAGGAATGTGAACATGTGTTGCTATTTCAAATGGAGAGGGAGGTGGCCTGTAGTACCAGTGTGTATTTGTGCGGTTCATCATGCATTTACCTACTACCAGGGTATAAGCGTTGCTTTGATAGCTGGCTCTTGTCTGGTCTTTTTTCAAGACTTTCTTTGTACAAGCAAATCTTCCTGAGATCAAGTGTTTGCTTTTCTGTATCTTTCACTGAGTTTAGGGTTAGCAGGGACCTTTAGACCACCTGGTCTGACCTTTTTATCTCCTGCCATCTTTATCTCCTCTATTTAAGAAACACTTTTTGCCGCCTTCCTCCTCCCCTCTCTTTTGACCCTGGCCAAGATGAAATATTTCTGCAGTGTTGTTATTAAAGTTTTATTTTAAAATTGCATTTAATTTGGTGTGATAACATCTCAGTCTAGATTCAGACTGAAGTGTCCCAAAGTCTGGAGCACTACTTTGTGAGTCTCTCCAGGCTGTCACCCTGAAACATGCACAGACATTGCCCTCTCCTGCCTCTGAGCTGGACATGGTGTATACTTAGACATCAGCACTGCATCTAAATATTATCTCAAGCCTTTCAGTCATGGGTGAGGTCGTTTCTGATATCCTCCCCCTAAAAAGTGAGATGCAAAGTGGGGTTTAAATGCCTATCACCTTCTTCCACCTCCTCTGGCCACAGTAACATGTAAAGGAAGCGTATGAGGTAGGTCTAGAAATCACAAAACACTCTCTTTAAAATAAAGCAGCCTGAAGGCAGGATTTTTACAGGATCCAGGACAGTTACTTAATTCAGGCACTGAGCTCAAAATTTTCCTTGTTATTATTATTGCATTACAATTCACGTATATAATACTTGTGATTAAAAGCCATTTCATCAGCACAGATAAGAGAGATGTTCTTCATCCCAGAACATTCTCACTCCAAATCCCTGATTCTACCACCTCCTTTTCATTAAATTACTCCTTTTATTTCAAGTATAAGTGCTGACTGTTCACGTCGGTGAGAGCTTGCAGGGCTAAACTCTTTGTGAGCCTGTAGAAAATGTACTGTGAACGTGAAGAGGTTTCTATTATTCCTTATGAAGGTGCTGTCAGGGTAAATGGTTTAAAAACATTGTGCTATGGAGAATTCTGATCCATGTCACATGAAACGGCATAAATGTCAGACCAAGGATTTATATGAATATTTCTTGAAGAGAAGCAAAGACAAGGAATTAGTTGTCCTCTTGTCCTATTTATTCCCTTTAATTGGATTTATTTTTAAGTGGGCTTTAGTATAGAAATTTCTGCTTCATTTCTTCATTGTATTTTGAAATTTCATATCAACACAGATAAAGCCTGTTTGCCCCACATTAAAAATATATCTAAACCAGTGGAGATATGTTTCTTAAACAGCAACATCTTCTATTTTTTTTACTCTATTTTTTAAACCTAACCTAAATGAGTTCTCATCTTACAGAGTATTTTAAGGTGCCAGTGTTGGAGCAGTTCACAGCAGTGTACTGAGCCAGGATTCAAGATTTGGAACAATTATATCTGTTGATACATCAAGCCTTCGAGAGAAGGAACCATGAAGCATTTTTTTTCAGAGGGATTTGTATGCTACAGGCCATATCGTAGCTGGTTTATGCATGAGACCTGATAGAGCAAGCACAGCACTTGGCTGGTTTTCGGTGCATGCCTCTAAGTCAGACTGAAGAGCAGCTTACTGTTGTCAACGTTTGATTCATAGAGTTGTGTAAATGGGCAAAAAATTCCTTTCTGTCATGCCAGAGGCCAAATTAAACAGAAATCTGTGAACCGGGAGGGTTATTTAGTTGGGAGGAAGCAACATGAGTCGTGTGATAATGTACTCCTGCAAGTTTTTTTGCAATTTGTTTCGGGGCTGAGTTTATCCTGGTTTATTTAATGCCATAAAATACAATTCTTCCTGCTGAGAAATTGCTTAAAAATGACACCGGCATGAAGGCAAACACGGAGTTTGCAAAGCCAAGCAAAAAGTGTTTGAAGGTTTGGACTAAGAGTGACCAAACACGTCTGCCTTAATACTGATCCACCAGCCTGCCCAACGAATTCTTCATGTTCCCTTTCAACCAGGCATTTAAAAAATGTACTGCAGATATGCAGGAAGGCATATACAACACTGCTTTTTCCCCTCTCCCATCCTGGCCATGCTAATGAAAACCAACATAGCTGAGATTTCCAGATTCGTTATCACTGTGTAAAGATAAAAGTACACCCGTGCACATTACATGGCAGAATTTAATGTTGGGTGCTCTTGATTGTTTTTAATGTTTGCAGCAGAATGCAGAAGAAAGAGATTAGTGCCTTGTTTGCTGGGCAGATTCTTAAATCAGAGCAAACTGCTGGGGAGTTAGTGCTGTGAGGTTTGCAGTAGCAGGTGTTGCTGCCAGTGATATTGCCGGGTATGTCCACGATGCCTTTGATGTACATTTTAGTGGTTAGTGAAGGCTTGGAAAGCAAATTATTAAGAAAGATGGAACAAAGTAATGTAACTGCATCTGAATTTATTTACATAGGTATGAAGAACGTGTGCCCTTAGGTCTTTGTGCATCTCTGGATTTAAACAGCTCTTCATGCTTAAAAAGCTCCCTGTCCTTCAGACCACTGCAAATAGAGATCACTTAAGAAAAAATGCATGTATCATCTCATCTAATCGATCTCTATTTTCTATTTCTTTGGCTTAGTGGAGCTATAAAAAGTGAAGCTGCTTCATTGCGAAAGTTCACTAAAAAGCTCCTACAAAAGAAGTATTTATTGTCTAGGGAAATTGTCTTTAGTTCATTTTATTGTAAAAGATTCTATCTCAGAAATGCTGTGAATCAGAGATGAAGGGGAGTAACGATAAACTTAGGGAAAACATAGGGAAAATGTGTGGGTGTATGAGTTTGCACATGTCTGTAAGCTATAATAGATATGCAAATACAAAAGCAAGTGCTTGTGGACATGTGGTTTTGTGTCAGCTATGAATTTTATTCATCAGCTCTTTAACACTAGATTTACACACTTAAAAAAATCATTCTGACTCATTCTAGAGAACCTTTATCAGCTATTTTATAGTGATTTCATTTACTGATCCAATTATAAACTAAATTGAATCTTATCCGCTAACACAGGTTAAAATGTTTTTATTATACGCAGCTGTTTGATATCTCCAGGTGTGGGAGCACACAACAAGGATGGAAATTAATTAAGCAAGATGTGGGAGATGGTTGCAGCCGTATGTTATGTGCTTGTCAGCCAGGGGAGACGCACGTCAAACACTGCTTGATTAGTTGCAGCACGCGTTCCTCCGACTCGCAGCAGGCACTCCACTGAGTGACTCAGGAAATACAACTCTGCAGAGCTGCTTCTGATAGCTTCTGAGCTTTTCCACTAGGTATTGATTCACATATTACCAGAATTACCTGAGGAGTTTCCTGATGTACAAAACTATTTTGCATGAACATGGTAAAAATCCCCTCTAACTGCATTTATATTGAGCATCTTGTCATTCTTTAGCTTCATGTAATTCTTTAGCATTAGCATCTTTAGTATTCTTGCAGTATCCTAATTTTATGTCAATGGCAAGAGCCACCAGGCATGGAAGGGAAAAGATTTTAATCCAATACCTGATAATTCTTATCTATTTTTGTACTGATATAGTTGCCAGGCACAGGTGCTGTCTTGTGGCACTCAAGCCTTTCTTCTAGGTGCAGAAGCTGTAGTCATAAAAATAGTGCATACGAGCAGTAAGTATATGATTTGAAGGAACAATCATACTTATCAAATGCAATTTAATTTTCCCATATTTATAGAAACCTGTTAGAAGTGATTCTTGCACAGAGTGCAAAAAAAGTAAAATAAGAGAAAATAATGAAAATAGATTAATATTCATGTACAAGTTCCACAAACCCAACAGTTTGTTTGTAGACATGCTCTGAAGAGGAAAATTGGGTGAATTATTAGAATATAACTTTCTCTGTCAAGAGTTTGCTAATCATAGGGACGCAAGAAAACATAAATATATATAATTTCATTTTCATGAATATCCTCCATCTCAATCTGAAAGGCAAAACAAAATGTGCTATTACTGTTGCAGGGGAGATATTTCTCTTCACTGCATAATGTCAACAGTAAGGTAATGTACCTATTATGTTTTTTTTCATATTTACTTATGTAATACAATATATCATATTATATTGTTTAAAATAATGTCCTATATCCCTATATAGGGATATCCCAAGGGTTATATGTCCCGTGTCCCAGTATTGAGGGACATCTCCATCATCTACTCCGATATTGCATAATAGTGCATTTATAACTGCAAACCTCTGGGAGCTCTTTAAATCTCAGCATATACTATTATATTTTCAAAGAACTTCAGCTGTGGTAACCCTGAAATGGGGACACGGTGATTAGTGATCTGTATCAGTGCCATTTAGCAAGGGCATCTTTAGCTGCATTACCTGGTTACTAAAGTCAGGATGAGGAGTAGTGGGTAGTGACTCTCTGGCTTCATTGGGATAGTCCAGAAGAGGGAGCTTGAAATTAAAGAGTGTAGAGATTTAAAAGTACCAGAAGGAATGAATTGTTCAAATATGGGAACTTGTTATGGTCAGCCTTTATCACTGGTGGAATTTGCTTCATATTAATAGCACCAGAGATTTGGTTTGGGGATGATAATTATTCTTGTGGTGTTGTGTTTCTGTCCCACCAGAAGCAATTTTCTTTCAGCTATTAAGTTAAAATACTTATTTTTTCAGCATGGTATCCGCCGTTGCTTTTCCAGGATGTTTGAGAAAATGACAAGTAATTAATTGTGTGGAAAATGTAAATCCTATATACTCATCTGTGACTTAAAGGGTCATGGTTCTCTTTAGTCAGCTAGAACACAGTGACCTCCTTTCGGTGGTGCCAGGGATGAATTTGGTGCACTTTATCTGAAGTACATGGTTCCTCACTGTGCTAAGCATTTCCCCAGGTCACTTCTGCAGTGCCAACACATACAAATAATGCCTTTGACTTCGTTACAGTGCCCTTCTGTGCTAATAATACTAATAAATACTAATACTACTACTAATAATAATGTATTTGGAACTTTCTCAAGGTAAAAGTTTCAGCAGAGTATGCTTGCAGCAATGCTGTATTCTTATAAAATATAACCTCTATAAATGTCTCTATCTTCACATTAGAGTCCCATACCTGCTGGCTACAAAAAGAGTTCCTAATCACTGTCCTGTACCTACTAAAACAGAAATAATGTAGTATATAGTGTGCAATATAGTATATGTGCTTCTCTATGTGTGTATTTTATTTACCCAAGTTTCTGTGGTGGGGTATTTTTTATTTTTCTTTAGGCATTTAAATTTTTCCCCTTCTTAATTTTTATTTCCAAGATTAAAATCTCTTGATCTCTGCTCACAAACAGAAAACAAGGAAACAAACATGATTAAGTTTCATTAAAATATCTTTTTCAACAACAGTGTCTTATTTGGATTTTAACCTTTTACTAAGAAGCTTAATTCTGAAATAATTCACGGTGAAAAGTAGATCCTCTGAAGATATCACATTAGGACATTTAGAAGGGTTTTGAAACTTTAAAAAACACTTTAAATGGGAAATGACATCAGCCATTTTCCACAAGAATACTTAATTTATTAAATTGTGGTTTTTTATGAAAAAAACCCAAACATGTTACCTAATTGCTAATCAAAGCCTTCTGATGTGCACAGACTGCGTTGATGAGCAGTGATATCAGTGATGTGAAGTTGGGATGCAGTCTCATTGCAATTATCCGTGCAGAAGCACGCAGATATTCCTCCATCAGTACACAGAGAGCATATTTTCCGTGCATTATGCATGGGATTTCCTCCAGCTGGATCCTGACTCACGCTCCCCCGCCTCCCCGGTGTCTGCGGCTGAGCTCAGGACCACCTCATCTCTCCCACTGGGAGAAGCTCAGTGCCAAACCCTGGGCTCCTGGCGGGTAGAAGGAGCTTCCAAACATCCTTACTCCGACCTCCTGTTCAAATCAGGTCCTGAGTTGGCTGCTCTAACCAAGAGCTTTGCCCAGTTGGGTTTTGAAACAACCCTTCCCTGGGCCCCTCTTCCAGTGTTTGACCACCCTCATAGTGAAGTTTTTTTCTTTGTATCAGGTGGGAATTTCCTCTGTTCCCATTTGTGCCTGTTGCCTTAACATCCTTCTGCTGTGCAGCTCTAAGAAGAGTCTGGCTCCATCTTCTCTACACGTTCCCATTAAGCACTTGTAGACAGCAATAAGATCTCCCTGATCTTTTTTTTTTAAAGAATCAATACAGTTCTCCCATTCTTCACCCTGCTGTATGCTCCAGGCCTTGGACCATTTTGGTGGCCACTGTGGACTGGCTCCAGTTTGTCAATCTTTCTTGTCAATATCTCTCTTGAGGGAGCCAAAACCTGAACATGGTACTCCAGGCTGTCTTACAAGGGCTGAACAGAGAGGAGTAATCATTCCTTCAACCTGCTGGGTACACTCTTGTTGGTACAGCCCAGTCTGCAGTTGTCCTTGAACCACTAACTATGAAAATGTATGAGACTGGTCTGCAGTGAGAGGCTCTGGAGAGCTGCCCTGTGCTCAGCTGGGCCTGCTGAAAGGGGTGATATGTGGCTGCAGGTCAGTGTTAGACACAGTGTGATATGTGGCTTAGCATTAGCATTGTATAATGTCCTCCTCTGCCTCACAGTATCCATCGTGTGGGGCTTCTTATGCAAACAGGCTGATGGGTGTGGAAGTGGGACTAGCTGAAGGAAGCATGAGTCTTCCCTCAACCTTGTGAAAGGTTTGCTAGAGATGATAGAATCACAGAATAGAATCATTGAATCGTTTAGGTTGGAAAAGACCTTTAAGATCAAGTCAAACTGTTAATCTAGAACTGCCAAGTCCACCCCTAAACCATGTCCCTAAGCACCACATCTGCACAACTTTTAAATACCTCCAGGAATCATGACTCAACTACTTCCCTGGGCAGCCTGTTCCAATGCTTGACAACCCTTCCAGTGAAGAAATTTTTCCTAATATCCAATCTAAACCTCCCCTGCTGCAACTTGAGGCTGTTTCCTCTTGTCCTATCACTTGTTACTTGAGAGAAGAGAATGACACCCACCTCACTACACCCTCCTTTCAGGTAGTTGTAGAGGTCGATAAGGTCTCCCCTCAGCCTCCTAGAAGATGATGTGAACCACTAACATGTAGATCTATAGAGTCTGTAAAATGAATTGGTGTTCTGCTTATAAAGTTTCATTCAGTTCATTCAGTGTAATAAGTCATGAACCTATAAAAGGACTTAATATACCAGTAAAAATTGAAATACTTCACAGAAATAGAAGATGACAAATTTTTATTTCTTTCTGTTTCACAAGCCTGTTAGTTATGTGGACTTGTGACTTAATAAATGCTATGGAATTAGACATGGACTTTAATTTTAACCTGCCATTCAGAATGCCTTCTCATGCCCAATTTCAAAGACTTACATGGTCATTATAGTAAAATCAATGTATGTCTTAATTGTAATAATACCTAAACATTGGCCATTATACTGAAGTAATTAAATATTCTCAACTGTTAATAGCTTTGTATACTGCTGCAATTAATTTGTTGCTGTCCTAACAGGAAAAAAAAAATAACATAATTAGGTGGGTAATGGTTTTGTTAAGGCTTCAGTACTGACTCTCCCTCTCAGGTACATGCCTGTGACACCATGTAGTTGATTATAGCAGTTGTAAGCTCTGGGCTGTTAGATTTAAATAGCTCTGAAAAGGAATCTTTTATTTTACCTGTGTACATTGCTTTTGTTCTCAATAGTCAGTAAATAATAGTGGTGTCAGTATTGTACATCAGCAAGGACATGCAGCGTTCCGAGGAACGAGTATTCGGTGGTGAAGTGCTGCATTTATTCCTTCACTACATAGATGTTAATCGAAGCCAGTCGTCTGGTTTAAATTCTGTGCTCTTCATCCTTACAGAGCAGGAGAAGCAGTTGTTAGAACAATTGCTAGAAAGTTGTTATCTTTTCAGGAAATGAATCATAAGAAAATATTAGACATACATGAGAAGAGAAACACGCCCCCCCCC
>NW_010287921.1:51259-80184 GCF_000700745.2 Antrostomus carolinensis
CCCCCCCCCCCCCTTTAGAAATCTTAAAATAGTACCAAGATATAAGAGCTATAGCTAAAGAAAGGCAGAGTTACAGTCAACAATGTTTACTAAACTTTAAAGATACGTAAATAGGAAAGGTTTAAAACACTGGAATCCTCCTGCTGGGGCAGCCTCACTCCAAGAAAACATTGCATGTCTTTTGTTAATTTATGCCAGAGCAGCTACATATCTTTTAAAGCTATCCTCAAAAATACAGGGCTTGCTTTGTTTTACTAGAGAGATAGCAAAAGAAGAAAAGACCTCTGTACAGTGCACACATTGAAGGCTTTTCTGAGTCTGCCTGCACGATGAAATTGTTCTGATTGAACTCTGACAAATGATAACCTGCAGGTAGAACGAGGATTTTCCATTTTTGCTTACACATATACATTTTGTCTCTTCCATTTTTCCTTTCCTGCAATGCATTCAGCACAGCAAGGGCTGGAAAGAAATCTGATTGTGAAACTGATAAATTGTCTTACATAGTTTCCCTATTTTGGCCATTGCCATGGTCTGGTTCTGAAAGTGCTTGGAATCCTCCTTCTCTCGCTTTGTTTTAACAAGCTTCCTCTCGATTGCCCATTGCCAGTGCTCTCTTACCTACAATGCACATCATTTTTTTTTTGTCTTTCTCATATTCTACGTCAACTCCAAGCAGCCTCGGTGTAAAAGCAGATGAAATGATTTATTTTTAACACTCACTTTGTCTTGTGAGAAGGAGAACTCCTTGGGCCTGCCCTCTCTGTTGGCTTCCTCTTAGCACAGTCATCTACATCTTGGCAAATGGGGGTCTATAAAATGCTACTGAATTAAATCAGCAAAGTGTTTCATCATATTTATTTTGCAGTCACTGTGACAGACTCTTTGCTGGTCAAAATAGCTGCAGTCTCATTGATTCAAGTGGAGTTTTCCTTCTTTGCATGAAAAGGGAATTGGCTCAACCCAGACAGGTGGTCAGAGTCATTACGGATGACAGACAGCAGGGGATCAGCCCCTGCGATTTCAGGTCTGATCATGGTTGTTTTCAATTCTCCTGTACACTCATAGAAGACACTTTATGTGTTAAAACTTGCTGCAAGCCTTTGATATCTTTGACCTTTTTAAAAAAAGTCTCTTAAATTTTTATATTCCCTAAGAAGACAGATGGTATTTTTTGATTGAATAGATAGAGATTTCATGTCTAAACACATTTCTTGGTTACAATAGTTAACTGCTCTCTGTATGCTCTGTGTTGCTCACAATCTTTTCTTGCAATTTGTTTTTGAATGATACTATCAAAAAGTTACAAAGAATTAAATGTGCAGAAGTCCCCCTGGAAAACATTAGTAATGTCCTGCTAGCATTGCCCTTTGGATCCAAAAGTGGATATTCAGGTACATAGAGTCCCACCTGCAACTACTCTTCCAACTACACCCTTCATACCTTCTGGATGGAGCAAATGTGTGAGTCCAAGTGCCGTGAGTAACCAGATACAGATCCTCTGGAGTAGGTAGGGAAGCTGTGAAAAAATGGCAAAGCCTGTCAGAAGCTTTGTTTCTGGAGAGGTGAGAAAGAGCCCTCAAAGTACTGATGCTGAACCTGGGATGGTTGCAGTCTCATGGAACAACAACTGAAATAGCTGAACTGGTGTCCTATTTTCTTCTTCCATCACCTGAATAAGTCATCTGGAAATAGGGGAAACAATACATTTCCAACAAAATAAGGAAATCCCTCTGAGCAGTTCTCATTTACAGCACAATCATAAAAATCCTGGCAAAAAATCAAACCCTTTCCCTATCAATTCAGTGCACAGCATTGCTAGCACGGTCGGTGTCAACAGTTAAATAGCTGGTGCAGGGGCAGAAGACAGAGGCTGCTGTGTTCTTGGTGCTACTGCTCAGACAGAAGATGAAATCATGGTAGTTCAGCATTGGGGGAAGACTTAACTACTGATTTTCTGGCTTTCTGTTTACACTGGAATAAAACTTGCTTGTGCTTGAAAAAAATTTTGGTTGTTAGGAATCTGTACGTGCATGTCTGGCCCTAATTATTTAACAAAACCTTAAAACCCAAGAAGTACAACTACCTACTTTTGAAAAGCTGTAGAAGAAAGTGGCTACAGTCTTTGCTTGATGGTGAGGTGGTTGCAGCACTCTATTTGTAAGAGGTTTTTTTTTTTTACCATAATAGTCAGAGGGTGATTTTGAAAAACTTCATAACAGATGCATGGTACAGGAAAAAAACAACAGGCCATATTTTTGCCCCTGGCCATATTGTTTATGCCTTTAGTGAGTGCCACTTCTTAAATCAATAGGTATTTAAAGATTTACTTGCTTTCTCTACTTAGTACAGACCCAGGACACATGGCTGAAGCTGAATATGGAGCATCAGACGTTTACTGGGGACATGGAAAATATGTCTGCTTCATGTAGCTTCAGATTTTGGCTTGGGCCAGGAACAAATTTTTCAAATTTTCAAAGTATTTTGGCATGTTGGTCCTTGGGACATTTTTGTGTTTATTTCAGACAGTGTGAATAAAGGCAGTAAGAACATTTTCCAAACAGATTCTACACTTAGTCTGAATTAAATCAAAAGCCAGATTTCGTACAGGGACCTTAAGCATTTGGTACTTTAGGAGATGATCGTTTCCAGAAGGGTGGTTTTCTTTGGTGATATTCTGAATGTCCCAGTTTTTAGCTGCCAGACTTGTAGTTTGAGAAACTTTGAGGCTGCCTGCTGATCCATATCATCGGAGATCTGAGTCTATCTGATGAATCTCAAATCGAGCATCCAAAAGCAGAAGCACTCCAACTCATGAATCACTTTGAGAGATCTTGGCTTAATTATATCAATTAAGAACAACAGTTTCCTAGTAGAAAAGAAACATGATGATGTGTTTCCAGTGACAGTCATGATATTATTGGTCACTTACATTTATTCATCAAATACATGCCCTTGTTTCACTTTGGAAATGTAAATCAACATCATAATGATTTTGGGTAACTTGTGTGTCTGTGTGTTTTTATGTGTTTTAGGCTCATGTTTGATGACATGTCCATCAAAGGTCTCTTTAAAAATCCAAGGCTTGGTCTAATAAGATTAAGACTTTTGCTCAAAACACATTGCAAAAGTGATGCTAGAATATTTACATTAATATTCTGTTATATTAGTGTAAAACTGCTGTTGCTGGTAGTAGACTTTGGGTTCATTACACCATCAGCTCTAAGTTCTAGTCTGTGAGTTTTAAAGAGTTCTTTTGATAAAACTAAAAGGTCTTGTAGAAGTGAGATGTGGAACATTTTGGAGAAGGGTGCAGTGCTATACATAATTTATTGGGCACAGTTTGTACAGTCAATTGTTAAGTTATAAATAAAATACAGCCTTGAAACAAAGATGAAAGGCTGAAACTGTGGGTAGTTATTTCCTCTGTGTTTCTATTCCAAAGAAAAAGTTTCCAAGTTTGTTCAAACAGTCACATTTTGGTTTGGTTTTTGATATTCACAGTGTTGTGTCTGGTTTTGGATGTGTCTCACTGAAGACTTCTCTGCCACACGGAGGGCCTTTTCCTCCGGTAGATCTTCTGTAGGCTGCAGGACTGTTCTTAAAGCTCAATGAGATGCCCAGGCATAGCCAAGGGTCAACCACAGGGAGGCAAAAGAGGCTCTGAGATACCAAATGTCCAGGTCCCAGAGCTGCTGAAGAACAGTTTGACTTGCATCATCAATGTAGGGTCCCTTGGTTGCTGTTCCAGTTTGATGCCTACTATCATGGTAGTTTCCTCCATCCATCTGAACCTCAGCTCCCATTTCTTTGAGGCTGAGGGTACCGGGGGTTGACGCAGGGACCAGCTCCACATCTTGCACCAGACAGATGCTTGTTTTCAGAGAAGTCACTCAAACTGGAGAAATGCTGAACCCATTTAAGATCATGAAAAATTAATTTCATGGATTTAAGAATACAGGCCATATACTTTTAGAATAATTTATTATAGGTCTTTGCATTGGTGCTCAGAATGAGGTGAGAAAGAGGTTTCTCCTTAGAGCATCTAAAGAGGCTTTTTACCAGTGGTGGAGGTATTTCCTGAATGTTGGGACCACAGGTTGGGCCTGATGAAACAACTGGGGTAAAAGATATCATTTTATTATAGGTCATGGACTAAGCATCCCTTGCAGGTACTGAGGAGCAGCAGGAGCTGTTTGGTTTGAAATCTCCCAGTTCTCCTACAAGAGGTGCTGACGCAGATACTGAGCAAAAACATTCTGGCTGCTGAAGAGGAAAGACATGACCAATTTGAACTTAGGAGTGAACATTTCCTAGAACTGAGGCTGAATAATTTCTGAAACAGTTGAACAGGAAATAAGCTAATAATGGGATTTTACAATATGCATTTCCCATATAAGGCATTGAAATGTAGCATGGGTTTATTTGCTGATCTTCTGGCTATTTTCATTAAAATTTCAGGTTTCTTCACTGCACTCTGTTACAATTGTAAGGACTTTGCTCCATTCCAGGCTGAAGCTTTTAATCTCACCGCTGTCATCTGTGGTCCTTGGATGGACCATTCCCAGACCAGACCAGGGAAGAGACTAGTTAACAATTCCTCCTTGCTGCCTTTTGTTTGTGTCGGGGAGCTACTTCCTTTAGCCCTTGAGACTGATGCATAGGAAGGGGAAGAGATGTGGGGAGGGCCTGTCTCGGTGCAGTTCATGCTTCTGAAAATAAGTTCCCCAAAATCTGATGTGGGGAAAGGAAGCCCTTGGCTCCAGGGAGCCTGCTGTCTCCCTCAATAAACAAAGGACTGGATTTGGGCAAGTTGCCCAAAGTGTTGGTGCAGGGTGCGTTCCCGTCCTTACTGCTCTGCCTGGCCTTTTAAGGCTATGTGACAGTATGCTGGAGACCATGGTAAGGTGTGTAATTCAGTGATGATTAACGAGCACAAGGCTCTTCTGCAGCTTCGGTGTTTCTGTAGCATTGGTCAAATTCTCTTCTCACAAGTAACTCACTTAGTTTTTCAGAGTTTGGCCTCTTCTGCACTGTGAGTACAATCTCTTGCCAGCTCTTATGCTACATTTATTTAGAGCCATCTACCTTTCCAAATGTGCTCTGTATCGTGGAACAGGTTTTGCTTGTAAATGTGAGGCCAGGTGTTCAGAAGAGGAGAGCTCCCATTTAGACACCTAGCAATTACTGCTGTGACACATACCGATCACAGCTGAAAACCTGAAATCTGTCTGCTTAGACAATAAAATACTCAAGCTGGCTGGTTTGTGCAGTGCTGTAAGAAGTGGCCTGGATGTGTAGATTTCAGGAGTTCTTTCAAACTAGCATGCACTGAATCACGGTCTCACTTTTAAACCACAGCTTGTGCCAAACTAGTTATTTTGATTTCTTGCCAAGCAGGGGCTCACTTTCCAGTTACAACTAACATTTTCCTTTTCTTTTTCTGCAAAATCTGTTAATGAAGGCTAAATGAAACAATGACGGTAGGTCTAGTGGCTAGATAAGAAATAGGTCTGATTCATTAATAAATATTTCTTTTCTTTTGCAGTGACATATTCGATGCCATGTTCCCTGTCACACACATCGCAGGAGAAACAGTCATACAACAGGGTAATTCTTCTTCTCGTGTTTTCCCTTGTATGTTTGCTAAGATTGTACAATTCACATATCTCTGAGATTTCACCCTCTTTGCTTAATGGGAAGAATAACCATATTCTGAAAACATCCAAGTCTGCAGCTGTATCATAAGTTCAGGGATGCAGGTCTTTCACTACATGTGCAGAGGTCTCCTACAAAACCACGCTGGTAGATCTCCAGGGTTTCAAAGTGAAATGTAGATAAATAGCACTTCAAATTAAAATGTTAATTTCTTAACTGAAGATAGTCAGGAAGTAAAATGCAGCTCAAAATGTATAAGGGTGGCACAGGCTAGCTGCGAGTAATTACAGATGGAAAATATTTTTATGGTTGTTGGGAATATTCAACACCTCATTGTGCTGTTTCATAGTTATCGCACTTGGCAACTTACCTGTGTGCCTGCAGCGTGCTGTGGAGGACTTCATTACCCTCAGGATATATTAAAGCATCTTGTGTGTTTACACTGAATGAAGTGTTGAATCAATCAAAAGAGATAAATTAATGCAACTGAAAGATATTAATAGGAAGAAATCATAATGATATTTTGATTTATGAAGGCAAATAGGCAAGGATGTTTCAGAAAATGAATCTCCCTGTAAGTAATCTGGTGTACAAACCTGTGCAAATATGTACCTGATTAAATACTGAGGCAGGAAATTATTGAGTAGTCTAGCAGACCTTCAGGAAACAATCACCTTTTGTATTTTGCTTCCAGGTGATGAAGGAGACAACTTCTATGTGATTGACCAAGGCGAGGTGGATGTAAGTACACTCTTACAGTATAATATTTATTTTGAAGTTACATAATAAAATTGTATACTCTGGCACGCAGCTTGATCCAGCCATGTGCTGTGGTTCTGTCTCCTTTCTTCTTGAAATAAATTTCACAGTATTGGTCTCATTACTTTGCTTTTGTTGTGTTAAGTCATTTGTGCATAATTTTATAATTGGCATGTTTTACATCCTAGCTTATTTGTCCATTCCAAGGAGGAAAATATGGTATCAAAACCAAGCAAATGACATTATCTTCAGAACCCTAACCACACCTGGAGGTGTGCAGTCTTTGGCAGAGCAGGCCACCATGCAGGAAAACCGAGGGTTCAGATCAACCATAAGGAAAATATTTTCTTTAATCAGTTAGCTTAGCTTATGTGTTGGGTTGTTTTTTTTTTTTTCCCCAAATTGAGATACAGCCTCAGGCAGTGAGTTTCATCTTAGAAACCTTAATTTGCTTTTAAAATTAGGTCCAAATATATGAACAATGCAGCATATTAATAAAGCAAAGATTATTATAAGTGTAAAGTGATCTGTTAGACCACAAAATGTTTACAGGAGTATGCAGTGGTTTAATCAGCAAGTCTTTGAAAATACGCTTCTTTCTGAACCTGCCTTCCAAATCATAATCTATTCACCTCTTATCATCTTTATACCATATGAAACTCACTCTTTTGCAGTTTTGCTACAAGTTCCTCATTTGACTGAATTTTCTACACACATCTTGTGTATCCGCAGTTGTTGGATAGGACAGGCTTGCTCATTAGCAAGCTCTTCAGGTGCCCAGATGAGTTTTGTTTGGCATATTTAAAGAAGAAAATGATTTATTTTAAATCTAGGCAGGAGGCATACGGTTATTTTAGTGAAAGTTTTTTTTTTAAGCAGTCTGTTTGTGTCAAGAGACCATCTAATTGGTATTGTTGGGAACTGAGAAACCTCATACGCTGCCTCTGTCTCTGGAAGTTGCTCCTCAGGAAATCCATCTGACTCACTGTTTCTATCAAGCATACCTCTCAATAGCAAACATTGCCACATCCACCCGGCCAGAAAATAAAAGAGCAGTATTTATAGAACAGCGGTAAAATTTAGTTTTAAAATAATTGGTTAGGGACTGATACTGAGCCTAATGAGTTCACTGGCTTTGAATCAGACCAACAAACATACACAGATGCACATATTGAAGTTATAGATTAATCCTCTTTAGAAATAATTTGTCCTCAGTCAAAACCTTTAGGAAAGGTTTGGCTCAAGGATAGTGGGGCATTGAATGACATCAGAAAACAGTCTGCAAAACCCTTGCAACTAATTGCAAAAAATATAATCTTCCATATGAACCCCCATATGCAATGGGGAAAATAAATGTCCAGAGCCTAGCCAGCTTTGTGTCTGCTTGTAAAACCATTGCACAAGGTGGTTTGTGGTTTGTGCATTTTCTGGAACCAGTGGTTGCCACTAATGACCACGATGGCTGTGGCTCTGCAAATGTTGAGGACTTGTTCAGACCACCAGTTGCTGTATTCTCTGTTGGGTAAGACAGCACCATAGTTTCATCATAGTTTCTTTCCCAGGTATATCCTGGCATTTACTCAGAAGCACCTTTACTATATCATTTTAGTTGTATATCAGAGGTTCTCCATGTTTTTATGTAAAATTGAAATCCTTTCATAAGTAATCTTGACCACAAATGGCCCAAGAAGAGACATGTGTCCAGATCATTTTTCATTGATGGTTTCTTTAGTTCATGAAAGTCTTTTGCAGAATAGTCTTAAATTTACCAGAACAATTCAGAGACTTGTGAGGCTTCTGAGATAGGAATTGGGATAAAATTTGAAAAACTGCCTCAGTGACTAAGTGACCTCAGTGCCACTGCATTGCAATTAAACACACCTGGGCTCTTAAGCCATATAGATGTTTTTGAAAATTTTATCCCAGACCCCTAATTTGACAAGCTAAGCACCAGTCCTCCTTTAAGTACGTGAGCAATTCAGTGGGACTCACTGTTTTGCTGAAGGAAGAGCATAGCACACAGCTTTGTTTTATGCTATTAGAGTTGAAAGCAAAAGTTTTCTTTGTATTCTGAGCAGTTTGCAGTCCGCCAGTCAGTTATGTTCAATATAGGGTATACATTTTTCCTGCCTTATCTTTGAGACTTGCAGCAGCAGATTTACTAAGGAATTAATGAAATAACTGGGTTTCTTTGAGTAGATTGCAACTTTGATTTAATGAGCATTATCAATCCCTACTTCTCTAGTTGCCAAAATCAGCCTATAGCTGATAATATCATCCTGACACTTCTCAGGCAGACGTATGGACAGTTTTCTGACGTGACCTGTGGGACAAATACCTCCTAACAAGACTTAAGAGATGTCATTTGGACTGAACTTATTCTAGGAACAACCAAAGCTCCTGACCCTCTAAATCTTGCAAAACTCTTCTCTGACCAGCTCTCATGCTGTTCTGCTTCAGCATCCCTACTCTTTCATCCTGCTGTATCTTACCACTGTTCTACCCATCTCCTCAGCTGGGTGCTCTCTCCTTCCTAAGCTTTTCCTATATCTTCAGCCAAAACACACACTGAATTCCTTTGCAAGATACTATGCAAGGCACAAGAAACTTTTGCTCATCCAGGAGTAAGTTGTCACTACACCCTGGCAGCTATAGAAGTTACCTACATTAACTGCCTTTGGTGGGAAGCTGCAGGGCGATGAGCCTGTTTTCCCCCCACAGAGTAAAGTCTTTACTTAGTGCAGAGTGACTTGTTCCTGTATAAAGCAGCAGCTCCCAGACCCCATGGGTGTGCACTATCACACCATACATTGTACTCACAGAAAAGGGTTCTTCCACTTTCTAGGCAGCAGGGCTAAAATCCTTATTGTCTGAAGAAAATCCAGACCGCTAGTAAGCGAGCTGTAGTTCATTTAAGCCTTGCCAGATACTTTTTTGGCATGCTTCCACCCTTCTCCAAGAAAAAAAGCAACTTGGAGAGTAGACAATTGACCCTGAGACTTAAAGCCTCGAGCCATTTTCTGCCTGGTTCAGTTGGTGTTGGCATATGCATGGAGGCTTTTAACCCCTGGCCAGGCTCTGTGCCTTCATCATTTCCTTGATCTGCACAGAAGTGTCAGGTATAGCAGGACTGGTGGATTCAAGGAACCATTTCCTCTGAGGACATCATGACTGATAAGCACCCAGGTTTTCCATACACAGGCAAAGATACACATAATGGAGGTCACAATTGACATAATTAAATTGCCCTCCCCTGGAAGAAAGAGTGACTTGCTCCTGTATAAAGCAGCAGCTCCCAGACCCCATGGGTGTGCACTATCACACCATACATTGTACTCACAGAAAAGGGTTCTTCCACTTTCTAGGCAGCAGGGCTAAAATCCTTATTGTCTGAAGAAAATCCAGACCGCTAGTAAGCGAGCTGTAGTTCATTTAAGCCTTGCCAGATACTTTTTTGGCATGCTTCCACCCTTCTCCAAGAAAAAAAGCAACTTGGAGAGTAGACAATTGACCCTGAGACTTAAAGCCTCGAGCCATTTTCTGCCTGGTTCAGTTGGTGTTGGCATATGCATGGAGGCTTTTAACCCCTGGCCAGGCTCTGTGCCTTCATCATTTCCTTGATCTGCACAGAAGTGTCAGGTATAGCAGGACTGGTGGATTCAAGGAACCATTTCCTCTGTGGACGTCATGGCTGATAAGCACCCAGGTTTTCCATACACATGCAAAGATACACATAATGGAGGTCACAACTGACATAATTAAATTGCCCTCCCCTGGAAGAAAGTCAGGGTAAAATTAAAGAAAAAAAAAAGTCTGTCAACCGTGCAACCAAAACCAAACAGAACCAACTAACAAAGCCAAAATAACAAAAGCAGTGTGTGATGTTTTGAGTTTAAAAAAACCGCAACATTTAAAAGTAATTTACTGTTAAGAGTTTTGGCATAGGCACCCCAAAGAGTAAGTAAGAGCATTCTAATATTTTTCCCTTAAAAATAATCTGAGTAAAATCAGAAGTACAATTAAAATAGTTTTAAATATAATAACACTTTATCCTCAACTCTTACACTTTCTTAGGGTATAAACAAGCCTCATTAGCACAGAATAAAGTATCTGTACATTTCCTTCCTGGTATTACTATGGACAGCCAAAGAAGACTCAATACCCTTCCGTTGGCAAGCACATGCAACATGGACTGTGAGCTAAGGGAGAAAGGCACAAATTTTCATCTGTAAAAGAAAGGATTTTAGAAATGAGGAAGAGGTGGGTCTTGGAGAACCTGGGATTTTCCTCTCATACACTGTACACCACAAACCAGGTATACTTTGCCCAGAGCTGGCATTAGATAGGAAAGGACATTATAGCATTATCAGTCACCGTCTTCCTCCCTAGCACTTCAGGGTTGAGGAGAATTGTTAACTCATGACCCAGCCCTGTGTATGGATAAAGTTTACACTAGGTAGATGATGGCGTAAGGTTTGAAGTCTTAGAGGTCAATTGTCTACCGGAAGCTTTTCTGCTCAGACAAATGTGAGTGTATGCCAAAAAGTAGCTGGCAGAGCTTAAATTACAGTTTCCAGTAAAGATGTAGAAAGTACCTGCTAAAGTATGTGTCTTGCAAAAATCTCTAATCCATATTTCTAAATATAAAAATGACTTCCTGTTTATTATTTTAATCTTATAACCTCACATTTTTTTACTTTAAAAAGCACCGTCGACTACCCTTTTAAAACAGCTATATTTTTTTTAGACTCAGTGACTTCCTATTCTGTTTAATGTCACAGCAACTTTCTCTACAGTCGTTCTCAGATTTGCTTCTTGTAAAACAAGAGCAGCCAAACTATAGTACTGTCAAAGTCAAAATTAAAACTTTTCAATATTTTTTCTTAAATAGCTTCTGTATTTTCTGTATAAAGTTACATTTGGAGCTATAGATTAATATTGTGGGCAATAGATAAGATTGTTTTTTGATTGTAGGTGGAATCTTCTTGAAGCCCTTATTTGTATATACAAATTGTCTGATTTGTATATACAGAGATGAAAATTGCATGGTGGTTTATGTGAGAATACTGTTGGATTTTAAAACTAGTGATCTTTTATGGTTAGATTCCATAGATTGCTTTTTGTTTGAATAATTCCACCATTAATGTTCTTTCTAATTTCAGAAGGATGCTTTTTTGAAATTTGAAACAGAATGTTTTAAAGTTTGAAGTTTTTCAGCTTGAATTTTTAAGGATTCTCAAGGCAGTCTCCAAGTTAATACATTTATATTTAAGAAAAACATATTCATACTACAAATAGAGCATTGGCTTTATTTGAAAAAAAACTATCCACATATAAATACCCTTCATGTTTAAGACTTGCTTATTTTTCCAGGAATAAATAAACCTCATCTTCATTTTTGGATAACAAATATTAAGGCTTGACATGACACAAAGCACAAATTATTACAAACAGATCCGAGGGAGGGGAGTTAAGATCTAAAAGTTGCGATGCCTGGAACAAATTAGATTGTCCACATAGATCACAAAGTGGCAGCAAAAAAAAAAAAGTGCTAAAAGTGAACTTGAAATCAGCAATACAAAAGTAAAGTAAAGGTAAATTTACTCCAATGAGGCTCAGAGGCAGATGTTCATATCCTGCCTTCAAGGTAAAATGGCTACATTACTGCTTGTGGTAAGGTTATTTTCTGCTTCTTTAGACAACACGAAGATGAGTGAGGCCAAGATGCATTCCTACTGCATTGTGCATTGTGTGACTCATTGCATTTTCTCTCGCTGTTAGCGCCTATGTATATCGCAGCCCATGAAGGAAGGAACTGCTGATGTTCACAGGAGATTTTTGCCATTTGTCTCCTAAAAAAATAAATGAAATGAACCAAATTGTACGATTTTCAAGCCCTCAAAAATTGCAATGCTCATACTACATGGTGGAAAACAATAGAAATCTGGAGTACGTTTGATCTGTGGAAAGTAGGTGGTCCCGATGGCTTGGTCATATTTGGACATCTGCAGTTCTGCATTCCTCTTCAGCTGCATGAAAGAAGAAGGTTCCAGCTATTACGGAGCTGTGATCGACCGGCCAAGTAACCATTAAGAATGATTCACTTATGTACTTGCCACTTTGGTGAGAGTCCACAAATGCCTAAAACTGCCTGAGCCAAAACCTCAGCCCAGCATTTTTTAGGATAAAGAGGGAGACAATCTGAGCTGCTGCCATATAACATTGGTTTTCATAAGCTGTTCTGAGCCTAAAATAGCTTTTACTTCCCACACCTTACAAACAGAGCTACTTTCCTTTCTACTTCTTTTTTTAAAATCTATTTTAAAGGGATTCACAGCGGAGCTGAACTCTCTGTTAAAGGGCAGAATGGCTTTGTACTGTGCCATCAAGGCACTGTAACTTCATCATGAAGACAAAAGTTGATTGTTGACTTAGGCCTTTGCGGAGCATGAAGCGCGATAGTTTTTGTACTAGAAAACAACAGTTATTCTCAAGCTGATTTCTTTTTTGGAGGTTGGTAATGGAAATGGCATTTTTATTGGGGGAGTGAATGCTGGACACAAAGACCGTCAGATCAGTGATTTGGTTCCACCTCAGCGTACTTTTAAACTTGACACCCTTAGGGTGGAGGAATGGCTATTTGCATAAAGTGTTTACAGGTGAGATGTCAAACAATTTTTGGGAGTTTTGTCAAGTAAGACCGCAAAATTAAAGAAGTCTTAGAGCAGTTTAGTAGTAGCCTCTCTTTGTAACAACCCTGCAACAGTAAATGTCCATCCTTCACTTGCTCTGCCTGGAGTTTTACCAGTGTAATTCCCCTCTCTGGGCTGCAGTCATGCCATGCGTACTGCATTTACAAGAACTGTCATCATACTGCTTAAAAAATACGTGTTGGAATGAGTTTATTTCCTGCTTATAATTCAGACCCTTCTGCAATAACAAAACCTGTGCTTTTCAACAAAAGAGCATCTAGAAATACGTGTATTTTTGGTGTGTTAAAAAGAGTCAAGGATGTGATGTCAGTTGATATTCAGGATGTGGTCCCAAACTCATTGACTATTAGATTTTCCCCATCGTTCCTGAGACTTTTTACTTAGGACATGAATTACTGTCCTGTAGCAAGCCCTTAGTCCACCTGGTGAAATCTCCACAGTGAGGGGGTATCCGTGCGTTCAAATACACATCTGGACAATTTTGCAATGATTAATTGAGTTTAAAAAATTTCATACAATCTCATTATTTTACAAGCCTTTCAGAATCCTAATTTTATTCGTCCATTTCTCCTGCTTGTTTCACAAAAAAAGACCCAGAAAGTCACAGTATTACCTGCGTGTTTCAACAGGAAAGTGCTTGGGTTTGCCTGGCTTTTTTAAAACTTGCTTTCATTTTTTTCATCATGAGGAGAATCAAAAGTGGATTCAGTGTTCCGTGAGATTTTCTTCTGCAATGAGTGTAAAAGTTTGTAAGGAAATGCTGTTGTTACTCTTGCGTGTGATGTTCTCGTATGTGACATTCATTCTGTCGTGGAGAAGAAAAGAAACTATAGCTTTTGTGGCTTGAGCTTTTTCTTGGCAGCTTGCTACCATCTGCCTGTTTGGGATTATTTTTACCTTTTATTTCAGCCCCTTGATCCTCAGATGCTCTAGGAACACCAAGAGCCTGCACGAGTCCCCCTTTCTCCAGTGAAGGTTTTACTTAGCACTCCAGTGTAGGAATTCTTCTTCTCAAATTAGATGTCATCCAGGAAAAATACTGTGATAGTGATACTGTGTTTCAAGAGGATGTGTTATCTAAATAGGCTGTGGGTCAAATACTGCTTCATAAGTTCTGTAGAGCTGATGTTAAAGACGAAGGATAGTTCTGCGTATAGCTTCTCAAATCCAAAGCACTAAGTAGTCTTCTCTAAGGGATAAAGAGATCTCAACAGTTATATTTAAATGGTTGTTGAAGGCACTATGCTTAGGGGAAAAAAAAATAAAAAAAGTTCCTTTCCAAAAGATGTTTCCCTGTTTTGACTGTTTTTCATTTCATGGCTATGGTGTTTTTCAGCAAACCTCATTACACATATCAACAAATCTCCTTCCCTTCAAGTCTGACAGTGTTAATAAAAAGCTAGAGTTGTGACAATTCTGCTTGTTGACTGTCTGAGCCTTGAACACAAGAGGGAAAACACGATGCCAGTTAACCACAGGAGCTGAAAACTCAGAGAGTAAATGCAGTCATTGTACTGAAGCAAGATGACTTGAAATTCTGTCCACAAAGCAGGTTGTTGCCCTCTTTGGGGACTGACTGCGGAAACTGTTATGCTCTTGTTTTCCTCCTGTGTCCTCAGCATCGACAATTAGAAAGGAAATTGCTAATAGCTTTTTAGGTAACTAGCAGTAGGAGGAAAACTGCAACTAAGTCCCCAACCTGGTTTTGCTTCTTGTTTTGTCTTGTGCTGTGGTAGGTTTATGTCAACGGGGAATGGGTCACCAGTATCGGAGAAGGAGGCAGCTTTGGGGAACTGGCGTTGATCTATGGAACACCCCGGGCTGCCACCGTCAAGGCCAAGACAGATCTTAAGCTCTGGGGCATCGACAGAGACAGCTACAGACGCATTTTGATGGTAAGTTTATGGAGAAGGGCTTGTTTATGGAGTTGATAATTTTACTTTCTCTTGTAGTATCAGCACTTCTATTCTGTGTTCAGAGTACACTGATGATGGAAGGCTGTGCAGCTGTGTTTCTACATAAAAGAGAGAAGACGGGACAATAACATCGAGTAACTAAATTAAGTGAACTGAAGGAAAAGGGGGCAAGATTCAGCAGAAAGACACTGAGTCAGAAATGCAATTGGATAACATTATGCATAACTGTTATACATGAATGAAAACCTCAGGAGGCTTCTATTACCCACCAAAGCTGTGCAAATCCCCTCCTTATCGTGAACCTCAAAATGTCTTTCAGCACTACCCCTTGCCTATGAAGTCTTTGTCTGAACTTGTATTACACTCTTCAAGGCAGGCCATACAAGGTAAATCCAGCTCTGCTAAAAAAAAAAAATAAATAAAATTCTCCGTTGGACTGTGCCCTCCATCTTCGTTAGCCATAGGATGGCAGCTGCAGAGTCCCTGCTAATGATTCATTGCTCTGCTCCTTTCAAACTCCCTCATCACTGCAGCAAACCTCAACAGATCTTCTGGGCACCTGGGGTGTGTGCTAGCTTATGGATTTGCTGCTGGTTCATGAGTGGTGAGTTTATAATGGAAACTCTGACAGATAATTAACTTTAGCAATGTCATAACTTTTTTTTACGAGTTTGTTTCCAATGTCCATGTGCATATCTTCCTTCTCCATAAAATATTCCTTTCTTTTTGATAATTAACAGACATAACTCTATGTACACTTCTTTCTCAATAGGACTTGTCTCTAAAAGCTGCATTGTTTCATGCCAATCTGAAGGAAATTACACTATGTTCTCAGAATAATAAAGGAGTCTGCGTTTTGAGATCATCTATACTTCCAGTGAATGTCATGGATAACAGAAAATTAGCAAAAGAATTGAGTAGATTTTACACTTAAATGATTAGTCTTTAAGCAACAGAGTGTAAGAGTGATCTTTATTTATACTGTGTGATGACTGCTGGATGTCTGCATGAAGCATTGCTGGTTTTCACTCTGCGTTTTATGGGCTGAGTTCTGTATCACATAAACGCACATCACACTGACATCTGGGAGAGTACATCTGATGGAAATTTACTCTGTCCCAGAATATTCAGACTGATTGCTCCGAGACAAAATAGAGGAATAATGATGAGAAGCGTACTGTCTTCTCTTTTGTGGATGAGCAGGATGAATAGTTTTTGAATGCTGCTCAGTGCAGGGAAGCAGGCAGTAGTAACTGAGATCTTTTTGTGAGGTATTTCTAAAACAGAGCAGGAGAATTTCCTAACAGGTTTAAGAGGCACACGCAACTTATTTGTCCCATTTCCTATATGAATGAAGTAGAGGAGTGTCTGGGATAACGGGTGCATTGAACCTGCATGGTGCAAGGAAGAATCCAGGGTATGAAAGGGAAGGAATTTAGGAGGGAAATAAATGTCAGGACAAGCCAAATATTCCTTGGCTTTTTAAGCATAGCTTTTTACAGCTACCTGTAACCTTGCTACTAAAGAATTGCAGGGACAGATTCACAGCCCTTGTAGCCCAGAGGTAATTTCAGTTTTAGCGTTGATGAAAATAGTGGTACCTAACATCATCCAACCCTGTGAGATTTCAGGTTTCATCATGTGTCCATTGCCATCTGATAGCAGCCTTCAGAAGATGAATATTTGATGCAGAGACAGGATTTTACTAAAAGGGTTTAAAGTCCCAAGAGGAAATGACTTGTGTTTTTAATGCTAGTTTTAGCCATACATACAACTTGAATATTATGGATATAATTCTATTTGATTCTAGTGTAGTGTTAAGTGTTTTTCAGATTAATTTGCATATTCTCTGAGCCAGTGACTGCTGTACTTTACCTATAAAGCTCAGTTTCTGCAGTTGAGATCTTTAACTTAACATGGAGATATTTTCTCTCCCTCTCTCTCTTCTTGTACCTTTTACAGCTAGGGCCATTAAAAATTGATGGTCTGTTGCATTACATTAGATACCCAGGCAGTATAATCGTAGTATTCCCAATATTTAGATAGGAAATATTTCAGGTAGCATGGTGAATTAATTGCTGCAGGTACAGAAAATGTCCAATTTTAAGTGCTGTCCACGGTGAATGCAATTTACTCCTCCAGACTACATCAATTCTGTCATCTTTTCATTTATTTGTAGGTGCAGTGTGGATAATTTCTTTGCTGTAGGTGAAATGAGACACCTGTCTTTGTGCATTCGTGTGAGGACAGGTTACAGTGGCTCTCTGCACATTTCCACAAGCCTAAGAATTAATTACATCATGTCTCAGAGGCTGCATTTCATACTTGAAGCTAACTCCACCATTACATGGCTGATTTTGCTGTACTTAATTTCAAGACATAGTAGTAGCTGCCTTTCAAGTCCCAGAAACATGGTTTCCTGCTATTTAGGCTCTAACTTTATGAATCTAGAAAGCTGCTGGATATTTTGGATGTAGAAATGCTTCTACCTTTAAATGAGAGGTAGTAATGCTTAGGATATCTTTTGAAATATGTAATTTAAGATGGTTTTAAAACTTGAGAGCGAGCATGTTTTTCTTTTTAATTTTCTTTCTTTTTTATTTTTTTATTTTTATTCTGCAAAAGTATTTTTGCAAATACTTTTGGCCACTGGATCAATGACCTTTTTCTCCTAAAGATATGAGTCTTTTCTGTAGTCAGATAAAGCTCCTCCATAACCTGAGATAGTTTTTTCTTTCGTCTACGTTCCTTCCCAGCCATGACCAGCCCCATGTTTTCTCAGTCTAGTGTTGAAATTTTGTTGAAGTTGTAAATATTTATTTGCAAGTCATGCCTTCAGATCCACACTTGCCAAAAAGATTTTATCCTCTCATGAGACACTTGACTCTCTACCTCATTTCTCCTTGCAGGCTCTGTTTTCATTCTTTGCTTCACATTTAGTAATTTTTAGTTTTTATTTCTGCTTAGTACCATTTTCCCCACTTACGTATCTCATTGATCTTGACTGGCTTATGGTATGAATAAAATGCACCTCAGAAGGTTTGAGAGTTTGAGTTTTCCTTCTTTTGGATGGACAAAGCCTGATGCAAAAAGTTCCTACTGGCTTTTAGTTACACTTGTCATCCATTTGTTATTTATCCTGTCCCAAAAGAAGTTTGTTAAAACAGATACATTTCTTTATATTTCATTGTCTCAGCTTAGGTACCCTGATGGCTTGAAGGTCACATTCAAGTTTGTTTTAGCAGCTGTGATGATTGTAAATGTTGGGATGGTTCTTTTTGTCAGGATGTGCAGTGAAATTGCTTGGCTTTCACTGGCAGTCCTTGACAAAGTATTATACCATGAAATTCATTGTACTAGATGGATTACAAGAAACCACTTCAACATGTTCCCTGCTCAGTAGACTCAGAAATTATCTGTCAATCTGTGTGTTCCATTTATTTCATAAAATTATCTGTGCTGAGTTGCATACTTTTCACTCTGTTGCAAATTTTTAAATGTTTATCTTCTCTGTGTGTGGACACCCAAGCGCGCGCACACACACACACACACACACACGTGTATATATTCTATATTTATTTACTTACATTCTTCTGTGAGAGATGCAAAGGAATTTTTTGCCATAGGATTCTCATGTTATTCAGTTGCTGAAATGTTGCTGCTCTCTTCATTGCAATTGGGATTCAAGAGCATCACGGAGTGGGGAACATCCCAGGGTAGTATAATATTTATATTCTAAATATAGCAAATACCACAAATACCAGAGTTGCAAATGTCTGTATCCCAACATCAGATTGATCCCCCAGACAATTCAGTTCCCAGACTGAGGAAATTTGAAGCATTAATTTATTGTAATTTCAAGAAGGCTAGATTCAGGGTAATTTAACTATCCTTTAGCTTCCATAGTCCAAGATACCTGACTCTGAGAGCAGAGTTGCATGGGATACAATACTTTTTGCCTATTTGGCAAACTTTGCTCACAGAAAGTGAGTTGTAATATTGGGATATAAGTCATGACAAATCAAGGTTAGTTACTTCCTAATGTTACGCCTCATTTTATTTATGCTATTTTGGCTTTCTTTTACCATCTTTTCACAGCTTTGAACCTGAGAACAAGTTCTTTAATAAGTACTTTTTTCCATGCAGACAAAATAAATCAGCAGGACTTTTTTCTGTAAAATGTAGGTTGCATGGTGGCCAAAATATAAAGCGAATCCGGAGCCTGCAATCTGTCTGACATCTGTGCAATATAGCACCGGGATCTTGCAGGTTATTTTGTTTTCACGGCCAGTATTCACGGTGACTCTTTCTTTCATGCTCCTGTAAGAATGTACACCCAAAGCATCATTCAATATCAGGTTTATGCAGGGATTAAACGGGGCTGGAGCAGCCCAGAAGGTCATTCCGGCACCTCCTGCCAGCATAACTCTTTTATTTGAAACTTGAGCCATGCTTTGCCTTTCAGTAGCCATTTGTTTGGCTTCTTACTGAAGGTGAGGATTTCTAGGAAGGACCTGATTGACTCCAGCCAGACCATCTGTGCACCTAAAAAAATGGAGCAAGAAAGAAGACATGAAGAATACTGGAAGGACAAAGCAAAGAGGCAAGCAGAGGGGAAGAAAGACAGAGACCAAACTGGAGGAGGGAAAGAAAATAGAAAAAGTGAAGAAGGGGCAGTTGGCATTTTTGAATACAATCCTATTCAACAAGACCTGTTATAATCTCTGAGGCATTAATTTTTCCTAGCCTGTGTATTGCTTAAGCTAAGCTTAGGGCTTGCTACTTTTTTAAGTGGTCCTAAAACTGACTTTGAACCCTTTCCTGGATGGATTTGGCAAATGCAAATGATTTCATTTCTCCTTGGGACTGTTTCAGGGAGGAGCACTGCAGCTTAGAATATTAACGAGTCTTCATAGTTAGTGGGAACCAGTGTCTTTATGAAGATGAGCTTGTGCCTGACAGCTCAGAATCGGGGAGAAAGTGAACAAAGGAAAGGAGGGAGAGGGAGAAGCAGCAACTATTGAAATAAGATATTAATAGGTTAGAAAAAGCAGAATTAATAAAGACTTTTTAAAACATGCCATCAAGAACTCTGCCAGTGCAGAATTATTCATGTACATTTACTATTGTTTTTATCTGGCTCAAGCAGTAAGATTTCTACTGTTTCCCTTGGGAAACTTTTCTGCAAGAGAATAATTCGTAAGTTGGGAAGTTTGATATTCATCTTAAATTAGATTTTCTTAATTTTCTCCTATTACTTTGAGTTATGTCAAGCTTTGCTGTACTAAACTGCCCTCTCTAACATATATCTGTAGGGGATTATCACTGTCTGCTTAAAATGCTTGCAACAATGCATGCTACCTATGAACATGGCATACCTGTGATCCCAGTGTTGAACTGACCTATACAGGCTGGATTTGTTTTGCTCCTTCCATACCAGCTCTCCCCAAGTGTTTTATCAGTTCTTCAGCCTATGTTTGATTTGGGAGCACTTTCCTAGAGAAGAGGTACGCAGGCCAGGCACTGTCACATCCGAGCCATGGAGGGGGTGCCTCTAAACTTCATTCCTGGATGATGTCTTTGAGTATACAGACCAAAATAGCTGTGGCTGTATTCTTGTTGCAGTCTGATGTTGCAAACCAGATCTCAGCTACTGTCTGTAAATCTCTTTCAGCTTTGCAGCTTTCCAGTCTTCCGTTCATCAAACATCTGTGCTTTGGATTTTTTTTTTTCTTTTGCATTTCTTAGCTGTATTTTCCAAACAGAAGCTCATTCTATTATTTTCTGCTCCCATTTATAATGTCTCTGGGTCCTTTCTTGTTATCTTCCTGTCCTGGCAAGCTTTCATAGTATCTCCTAGTCTGCAGATGTCGTTACTGTCTGATTTGTTGCTGCTTCTAGAAGATCCATGAAAATACTGCAGAAGAACAGATTTAGCACATGTCCAAAGGAGCGTTCCACTTCGACACTTCTGCAGAAACGACTTGAAGGGTAGTGGAAGAGGTTATGATGGTGTTCATATCTGTGGCCTCAACAATTTGTATGAAGTGACTAGACTAGAACAAGTATAAAAAGGACATCAGGAGTCAGAGGTGACATTATGTGTATGGGAGGGGGTGAGAGGGGAATATTAGGCTGATCGAGGAAGGTGGGAAGTAGGCATGTTCTCTGTTTCACGGGGAGGAAAGGTGATTAATACCAATGGAAATAAGCACATGCTTTGGTTGTTTGTAAGATTTCTATTGCTGGGTTGTTTTTAGCTTATATTAGTGTTCTCTCAGAATCTCTTCCCCTCACTCTGCTTGTGGAAGCTTGTGCAGAAAAACACACTCAAGTGAAAACAATGTGCATGAGGGTGAGCCAAGTCTCTCCTTTCTGGAAGGGAAATTGGGATCCCATTGTGCCGATTGGGATTCATGATTGTGCACTCTGAAACTGCAGAGACAGCTTCTGTGCCTGCCTAGGCACCCTTAGGTGAAGCTCTGCAGATGGGCAGCTCATGCTACCTTGGAGGCTGTTTTTTGTCTCCTCCAGGAGAGATGGAAGCTTGGATGGAGCCATCCCACAGATTGAGTCATGAGCTGTCAGTCGGTTCACCTTGGGTTTCAGTGTATGTGCTGGGAAATAGGACTCCTAAGCCTCAACCACTAGTCTTTCTGTAGTCTCTTGTTCTCCCTTACCATTGTGGTGTCATTCCCAGACATGGAATAGTTAAGAGAGTGAAGTTATACATTAAGTGGAGCCTCGCTGAGGTTCTAGAAACCATCACAATACAAAAAATTATAATAGTACATTTAATTAATTCTTTCCACTTCAGTTTTGCTTTCTCACTTGTCCTGATGGTGAATTCTGTTCTGCTACCCTGGCTTAGTTTAGCCAAGAACCAACACACCCATTTTCCTGTAGGAAGTGATGGGCTGTTGCTGTCCGGGCCAGGCAGGTTGCCTGCAATTCTTACCTTCCTGGGTCTTGTCTGTGTCTCTAAATACTCGAAGCTGTGGTCAGGAGTCACTTATGGCTACTGATTACTGCTTCTTAAAATTCATCTGTGTCCACAAGTCATTTAAAAAAGCATTTTCCACATCTGTCCCTGGGTGCCCCAGCCCATCAAACTAAACCACCAATCTGCTTTTCCACAGCTGTCAATTTTGCTGGTCTCGTTTCCCTGGATCACAGTGAGGAAAGCAACAACTGCGCAGTGTCCAGTTTTCCATCCTTTGTCTCACAGCGAGCTGTCAGGTTCTGCCGTGCTTTACAGAGCCTCCTCCGTTTGAAGTTTTTTTGTTGCTTTTTTTTTTTCTTTCTGGCACTTCAAATGCTCTCGGGGGGCCCCGAGGTTGAGAACCAGGTTTGTCAGACAGAGAGGTCAGACGAGGGTTACCGATGCTATCGCTGAGAGGTGAACTGTCATCACCAGACTCGGAAATTATGAACGGGGTGCAGAGGAGGAGACCTTAGTAGCTGGTGCTGCTGCCGATCCAGAGATACCTGGGACGAGTGGTAGCTCCTGCCAGTGCTGTGGCTGTTTTGGAGCAGGGGTGGCCCCAGGAAGAGGGGTGCAAATGGGAACTGTCCCCAGAGGAGAGCTGCTGGCAGCTTCTGCTGATGTCAAAGCCTGTTGGTGTTGGTAGAAGGATTCACATGGCTTTGGTGGTCGGATCCAGCCCCACCTGCACAGTGTGGCTGATGTTTAGTTCTTAGTTATGTCATTGCACTTGAGTACACCAGCCTTTCCCACTTTCATACTTAAAGCACTTCTGAACACTTTCACAGTGGGGAGAAAAGTGTTTCTTCTCCTTTTCCTTTGTCTATCCCCACTTTCTGCCTCTGCTTCCAGCACTTACCAATGCTCACCTGGAGAAGGAGGAATGGAGAATTGACTTTTTCTATGGCAGACATGACATCTGCTTCTGTCTCTTCTGCCCAGCCTATAAGTAAATGCCATCTTTATTTCCCCTTTCTTCAGAAGATGATTGTATCATCTTTATACTGTACTCCTGCCTTGTAGATTTGACTAGCAGGCATCAGGCAACCTTCAATATCCACCAGGAATCTACCCAGGCAGAAATGACACAGGCTGTCATATAACAGTGTGGAATAAGATGCATGGTACCAAGGAAGACACGAGTTCCTGTTTGGTCCCTAGGAAAGTTTTATTTTCAAGTCATTCATGTCGCTGCAGGAGGAGTTAAGGATGAATGAATTATTTTTGTATTGACAAAACTGCACCGAATTTTTTTGTACCTGTATCGCCTTTAAAAGTGTGTGCTGGAATGGCTACTTATGGTTTTTGTCTGTGGTGATCAAACGCTATGTAAACAGATGTTTTCTCAGTAATTTATCACACAATGAAATCTTGCTAGAGTGGGAATGACTGTGCTGGTGGCTGCACATACATTGATGGATTGTCTGCTCCAAAATGCTTAAATCTTGTTAAAATAATAATATGAATGGGTTGCTCAGCAGTAAGAATACAATACAACACTATACAGAATATAAACCAAGCTCACAGATAAACACTCCTGGCATTAAAGAGATTTTAACCTAAAAGGATGGGACCCATGAGGGGGATATTTTAAGTTTTATCCTATTTTGTAATTGTAAATTCCCTTCTAGCAGGGCCTCATTGGTAACAAGATATATATTGAAATATATAACTAAACTGTTAATTGATGAAGCTCTGGCTTTAAAATGAGTGCCTGTAAATAATGGATACGATTAATCTGCGGTGTCCAGTAACACCAGTGAAGTCAGTGAAATTACACTAGGATTGAATTTGATTCCTTCTTTCTTTGCTTATCAGCAATACAACTTGCCCAGACATTTTATGGGGAAACATTTGCCTTAGGCTGTTTTTACTCGCTATGCTTAAGATTTGGAAGGGGAGGGAAAAAAAAGAGCAGCTGTAGGAAGAAATCACAAAAATACTTTGTGTAATGTTCTACCACCTTTTCCTCTCTCCTTTAATAACAGGGCAGCACGCTGAGAAAGCGGAAGATGTATGAAGAATTCCTGAGCAAGGTCTCCATTTTGGGTCAGTTGCCCTTTGGACTTGCCTGTTAGTTCCTCTGTTATACGTGTTGGCAGAATGAATTTTGGTCTTTGGTGGCACGATGAAAGCAATGGTGGTCAAATAGAAGGTCTCATGCTTGCGTCATTTCCAAAGGAATGAAAGTGGAAAGGGCCCTTTTTAGGACTTGGTTTTTTTTTCATTCTTTAATATGCTCTGAACATGCATTTGAAAGACAAATCTTTTCTTAAATATGGGAACAAGCATGCACTGATAACCTTTTGGTAGCTGCTGTTGCAGTAAATATCATATGGGTAGAGGAGAAAGCAGTGCAGAGATATGAATTTGTCATAAAATCTAGTTACATCCTTCCAGGTGACAGGTGAGAAGCTTTTTCCTGCAAGAATACTGTATTTATGTGCACTAAACAAACTAACCTTCCAAATCAAAACAGACTGATTTTTTTTTTCCTTGTATGTATTTTACAACCCCTGTCTCACATTCTTAAAACATCTGTTTAGCTTCTTGTCCTTGGATTTTGTTTCCCTTTGATTAATGTGATAGCCACAAAATTTGGACATGTTCTTGATGGCCTTCAGTAGGAAAAACAACAAACCCATAATGCCTAACCAATCAATCACCATTAGGAGAACAAAAGCTTCTCATAAAGAGGACAGTGTTAGACAGTACAATGAAATGTTGGTTCTGTAGGAAAAACATCATGTTTCTGCTGGGGCTGTTTTGAAAAACACAGTTCAGGATTAGTTTGCTATATAATTATTTATATTTCTACTTCCACAATTTCCGTTTCTTGTTGATGGTATTCATCTACCATTCAGACTTAGGTACCTGAAATATGAGAGTGTCTTAGTGAAAATATACTTGAACTTCTGAGAGGTGCTATCCATTAAATTTTCAATTACATTTGTGTGCTTAAAGTAAGGCCAAGTATATTGCTCACTTATTAATGAAGTTTCCATCATTTAAAAGCCTTCTGTTATGCTTAATTTAAATCTTCCTAAATTAAGAGCACAAATTATACGAAATTACAATGAGTATTTAAGGAAAAAAGGATCTGTGCACCTGCACTAATGAGAAGCAATTACAACAATGAGACATCTCAAAACAATTTCAGAGTAGAAAGGTTATTCAAAGATGTGCTTCCTTAAACATGCGGTTTGCAGTGTAATTATATCCTAGTTTGTAGTACAGTTTTTCAATCTCAGTAAAAAATGAGGAAGGACTTCAAGATTTGAACCTTTTTTAAGTACGGAAAAGCACCAGACAAAATAACACACCATTTCAGGAGAATCGAGAATTTAGGTGAAATGTGTAGGGATCTATTTCACATGTCTAAAAAGTAGATGACAGCTGGGGAACAGAAAGGTATTTTGGAAATCTCAACACAGCACTGAGAAGTCAACTTCATACCTTAATGTGGTCAGAACTTGATTTCATGGTAGAAAAACCTCTACCTGCTTCTTATATATATTTTTTCAAGGCTTGTGTAGTGTCTGTAACTAGGCATATAACTGTAACAGCAATTTTTTTTTTTTAAATCTAAGGATTTTTTAGATTATCAGTCACTGCTTATGAGAAAACTAATTGTTTTAAATCTTTCTTCTGGAGTTTAATTAAATGTAAAGCCATGAATCAATACATACAATTTAGAAATTGCAAAAAATTGATCTACTTTATTTGATGCTTGACTTAACTCTGCAACTAAAACTTTAGGAGTTTTATCATGTACAATATTCTATATAATGCTCTGCTTGCAAGAATCATTAACCAATGTATTTATAGTGTATTAATTCCCTTAGACAAAAGAGAGACACTTCGTGACTAGAGATAGAATTAGCTTAGAATTTTTCATAAAGCCAACTGAAGAAGTTTCAAGAGACTCTTTCTTTTCCTTGTTAATTACTGAGTTATTAAAAAAAAATCAAAAAGCCTACTCTAGTCTGTATGAAAGAGTTTTATGCTTATTTTTAGTCAAACAGAGAACTTTTTGAATGTTGCATTGACAATGGTCTTTGATATTAATGCTTCTGCATCAAAGGCCACATATACACAGGAAAGGGCATAGGTGGGGAAAATATTAGAAATAATCATTTCCCAAACAGCAACAGAAAGTGGCATAAAAACATGAAGATGTAGGTGTGCCAGGCAACTCAAAACTTACCTTCAGTGCATTGATAACTTTGATCTGGTTTTGTTCCCAGACGCAGTGTGCACTTCTGAGCTCAGACAAAAGGCTTTTTGACTTTTAAAGACCAACTCTTTCATCCTCACACAATACTTCTAATCAATATTTTGAACAAAATGGGAAAACTAGAGTCTGAGAGAACAACCCAGATCTAAATCCTGGTGTCAGGAGCTGTGTCTTGATTTCCAGTAGTTCAACAATTCATAATAAGAATCAGCAGAGCTCTAGTACGTGAATTTTAGCCCAACTTTTTGAGGCAGTGAAGGTTATATCATTGTATTATCTGTTTCTTTTAATAACTTCTATACCTGTCACCTCCTTCAGTCAAATCTGATAAAAGCACAGAAGTTCAAGTACAATTCATTGTTGTGAATTCTCATGCAAATGGGTAAAGGAGACACACAGGTTTGCACCTCTCCTCTTCTCGAGGGCAAGACGGGTGAAATTCATCTCTTAGCAAACCTGGGAGGAGGAAGGCAGCAGGACAGTGAGCAGCCCTGGACAAGCCAATGTGCAGACTGTGTTATGCCGTGTAGGTATCACAGGGGATTTGTGGCAGCTGCAGGTGGGTGATGAGGACACCGAGCCACAGGAAGCAGGCTGTGTTAGCTCCATTACTCATAAAACAGACCAGTAATTTTTTCTTATTGAAGTTGACTTTGAAGTTTTATAACTTTTCTCGCTAAGTCCGGGAATGAAAAGAAAAACACCTTGTAAACCATCCTGCTGGCAAATGAAACAGAGGTGCCACTTCAAACATCCGTCCTGAGCCTCTGGTCCCATTGCCACCCATGCTGCCAGAGTCTTGCCCTTGGCTTCAGTGCTGCTCAGTCTCACCCACAGGGAAGAGTCATCTTTTGGATTGGCACTCCTGCATCGCTTATCTAGCAGGCCATCGGTACCCAGCTGAGAGTAACTGACGAAACGACAGTAGGACTTGTTCTGACATCTGGTGTGGGATGTGGTAAGAGGAGCTCGGCACTCCCATATCGCTGGTATCTCCAAAGAACTCCTAGGCTGCTCCAATCTGCTGCAGCATCAGGGCAGCGCAGATCAGATCGCAGGCGTACGGAACCAGAGCCAACTTTTCCTGTCCAACTTTTAAGATTATTATCTGGGTGATTACTAAAGTCTAAGACACAATGAATAAATACATTCCTGTTTCTCAACTGGGGGTTCGTGCAAAGGGCCTGGATGAAAGAAATGTTTCTTTTATAACAGAACTAGGCCTAGCAGAGCTGTAAGTTTAGATACGAATCTTCAGCCAAAGTTTGACTCTTTTTATAATAAAGCTTTGTGATCTTCAATATTTTAGAGTCCCTGGACAAATGGGAGCGGCTGACAGTGGCTGATGCACTGGAACCTGTCCAGTTTGAAGATGGAGAAAAAATTGTAGTGCAGGGAGAGCCCGGTGATGACTTCTTCATTATTACAGAGGTAAGATTGGCATCCTGATAAGCTCTGTCATTTCCTGGTAAAGATCAAAACTTTGTATTAAAGGCATTCGGGTTCAGTTTAATCTCTTACTTCAACATATATCTGAACCAACTCCACTCAAACCAGGAGAATTGCGCAAAATTCAGAACAATTCAGACACCAGTTGCATGGAAATATCTTAAGTGGGATGATCCCTTATTTCCAGTAAATTGAAGAGACGGAGGAATTTTGGGGTGTGTCTAGTGTCTTTACTATTTGAAGTTTTTTTTTCTACATGAGATTTTCCTTGTTTAAATTGCCAATAATTTAACGTGGCTGGCCAGCCACGCAGTGCATTGATCATTGTTCCCAGAGGGACTTAAAGGGGAAATCACAAATGAACATCTGTAAACTGGAGCAGGACACCTGATCTGAAAATGGATAATTTGTTCTTTGTTTTGCTTTAAACTCAGTCCAAATGGTTGAGCCATTTTCTTGTTTACTCTCACCCAGGCAGACAGATCTGTCAGGCAGCTGAAAATGCTGACATCTTTTTGGGAGATTATCTGACACTTCAGTTCCACCATCTCACTTCTGCAAACAGATGCTGACGGGGTTTTTCCTCCCTCTCTGACATAAATATTTGGATCCTTGATATCTCATACAAATACCTAAACACTGTAATATAACAAGTTATAAAAAGGTATTAGAGAGACTTAGACTAAGAATAACAAGTCAGCATTAGGGTATGATTGTATATGTATTGAAGTAGGAGCTTTTCATTACCAGCTGTGAGTGTTCCTACACAAATATATAGATTGGGAATGACCAACATATGGCCATGTGGTGACAGTTCACGTGCACATGCCAGGCCTCTGTGTTACATGATCAGCAGCAAGGTGGTGGTGGCACAGGAGCTAGGAGGTAACCTGAATCCCTCACTGTGGGAGAAGGTGAGTCAACTGGAAGCTGGTGTCATTGCGTTGCCTTGGGATCCAGTTGTATGTACGCAGAATGCATCTCTGGCTCTATCAGAATCCTGTATTGTGATGTGATTTAGGAGGAAACAGACCCAGCCCCACTCAGGAGATAATAGGCTTGTAGAGTTCCCATTTCAGATGGTTTAGAGGCCAACAGGTTTTTCTTTGCCTGCTCCTTAACTGTGAATTTTTGGACAGGTGCCTCTATCCAGGGCAGCCAAAATTTGGTTCATAATCAGTATCATAGAATCATAGAATCATAGAATG
>NW_010287922.1:0-6333 GCF_000700745.2 Antrostomus carolinensis
AACATTCTGTGATTCTGTGTATGAACAAGCATGTAGCCATTAGATTAAGTGAAGTGGTTATTCCCATAAATGTGGCATTCTTGATCCAAGCTTACTGTGCTTCGAGCAGCAGGTTGGATCAGATGCCCTCCAAAGGTGCCTTCCAACCTGAATAATCCAGTGAATCAATGAAGCAGAAGCTGTGTCACCCATTCCAGAGCTGGGTGAAAGAAGGCTGACCTCAAACTCTCCTCTTCTCTCCCCCTAGGTCCAGGCCATGCATGATTATGCGGCCACTGACAGCGATGAGCTGCAGCTGAAGGCTGGGGATGTGGTGCTTGTGATTCCGTTTGAGAACCCTGAGGAGCAGGTGAGTGGGGAAGACACGGCGTGAGCCTGGGCTGGGAGGAGCCAAGGGAATTTCAAGAGCTCCAGAGCTGCTTCTTCCTCCACTAACAGTCAGCTGGCTGGATGCAGAGCCATCAGTTTGTGGCTGGGGGCTGGCAGGGAAGCCAGTTGTCCTTGAGCTTGAGATTGGCTTCCTGCAAGAGAGGAGAGGACTCTGCTTGTTATTGGAAAGTGGAGACATTATCCTGCATAAAGCATGTAAAACAGCTGTGGCTTCTTGTCCTTATCAGGGCATTTGAGCCGATACAACAGCTTCCTTGATCAGAGCCCATAATTTGCCTACTCACTGCTCCTAAACTTGATGCACGTTCCCTGTGACCACTACAGTGCGGACTGTGGCATTTGTGGGAGTGACCCACAGTTTATGATGACATCTTATCCCCTTTTCAGAAATGATGGAGCTCTGAGAAAGCAGCTTACTGTGGATGATGTCTTGCACTTCAGCATTGCAATGGCTATTTCCCAAAGACAGAGTTTGGTCAGGAGATGGCAGCAGAACCAAAGGCTGGAGCAGGTTGCGTAGCCCCAGATAACAGTCTTACTGTCCATCTCCAACCTGAATTTAATTGGCAGTGTTTTTTTTTTAATCTGAGCTATTTCTAGAAGCCTTGAGTAAATCCTCCTCACTTGCTGTGTTTGAGGGCTTCCAGCTGATAAAGTCTGCAGCAGTTTTACTGCTTTGGCTGAGAGAGATGGTGATTTTATAAAATTCATGCTCACATCTCCAGGTTTTTGTTTGGAAAAGGAAGGGAATTCTCCAAATTGATTCAGTAGTCACCAGCTCTTTGGGTTTGGCTAAGCCCAGACAAGATCTGTATTCCACAAGAGGTAAAGGGAAGGTGTAGTAGTTCACTGGCCACAGAAGGTGTGGATCCTCTTTGTGGCTCAGCTGTTGGCTTTGTGAATTATGCAGGCAGACCTTGCTGCTGCTTGTGAAATAGGAGCTATCATCTACTGGCAGTTGCCGCAGACCTAGGAGCTCTGGGGAAAGGGTTGTATGGGGAAGAGGCAGTGATTCCTTCTGGAGTCAAGACTCTTCACTGAGTGGGACTGCCCTTCACAAGCATTTGTGAGCATTTCTTTCTCAGAAAGCTTTCTGGATGGGAAATGAGTGGCAGCTCCCCTAGTTTCCGTGGTAGGAGATGGCATTTGTGGAGCAGAGTTTTTCAATGCCCTGTGTTTGCACTCTAGCTGGATGTGGGTGCAACACCCATGAACTCGAGACTCTCCAAGCTGCAGAGGGTGAGCTCTGAGTGTTGCTAACGTGATGCTGTAGCTGCACTGAAGCCCTCTAACCCTCCTACAGTGTATCCTGTGCTACAGCTCATTTCTCTAACCTTGACCATACCCAGCCAGAAAATGTTGGCTGTTAACATGTGCATGAACTGTGGACGTGAGTGGAGGAAGTTTAGGATAATAGATTGTGATCCTTGTCCCCATCTTGCAGCTTAGGTGTCAGTTTGCGAGTACATCAGCCAGACCTGGATTCATCTCTCTTGATAGAAGAAAGGGTTGAAGGCAGCAACGCTTCTAAGCTGACACTTCAAGTGACATGGTTCAAAATTGGCAAGGGTCAGTCAGGGTCCTCATGTCTAATCCTTACAGCTGAGACCCCTTGTAGCAGGATGCAGTGGGAATGATGTGCATGCTGTATGGCACAGACGCTATGTGCAAATGGATGAGCTTTTGTGCTTGCCATGCTGTGAGCTGGAAGCTGCCTTCCAGACACTTAAGCCCAGCATCTTCTGCCTAGTCATTTGTCTTCCTGATTTATGGCATGTCAGTCCTTCCACAGACCCTGTGCAGTTGGCTGCTGCAGATGGGCTCCCATCTCATGCCATTCCCATGACATGTCCTGAATGCTGAAATCTAAGGCAGCTGCAAGGGCTCACTGAGCCTGCAGGCACCCAGAGCAGCCTGCAAGGAGCAGGGAACTTGGGTACAATGGCTTGTCTGAGATGCTGCCACATGAAATGGCCAGGAAACAGGACAAGAGGGCAGAAGCTGCAAAATAGCATCAGAAAGCAATATGTGCCCCATGGATCACCCCTGGTGAGGGCTGCATCACTCCTGCACTGTGCAGGTACATTTTTAAAGAACGTGTTTCAAGGGAGACATTGCTTAGCCTTGGATAAATACCCAGGTAACTCCTGCCATTTCCAGGAAAGCAGAAGTGTCAGAACAACTGTGTGAACCACACGCATGCATGCCCAATTTCCCCAGAGCTTAGAGCATCTGGTTGCCTGGGCACTTCTGCCCTGGACAGCTATGTAGCTGAATGTGATAACATATCTCTAAAAGAGCCTGGTGCATGCTTTGCTCAGAGGAGTGGATGCAGAGCAGGCTGTAGAGTTTGGAGACAGAGGTTGCCTCTGCAGGTCTCTTGCCTCAGACTGCAGTCTTAACCTGTAGGCAGCCCCACTGCAAATGACTCACATGAGTGGGTGTATTTGCATGCTGAAGGGGTGCTTCCATGGTGGCAGCCCCAAGGCATGCAGACAATAGGCTGGTTGCACACCTGAGCTGCCAGCATTGCAGCATTCTCACCTTGAATCTCCTTGAGTCCCTCATGTGCTTTGGATGGAGCAGAAATCTCTATGCTAGACAACCTGCAAGCAGAGGGTGCAAAGTCTGATTCTCCTCCTGAGCAGATTCTACCATGCAGGACTCCATTTGCCTCAGTGAAAGTTCATCTCTGTTTATAGATGGTTTGGTGTCTAAGGAGGATCCTTGTGAGGGACCTTGAGTCTTACATCATGTGTAGCACAAGTTTGGGAGTTTTGCCAACCTCACCTTGCATCAAGCCCAACAAACTGCCCGGTTTTGGGAAGATGGGTTGAGGTCTGCAGCTCCCAGTTCTCATAGATGGGAATTTCAGCATAGCAAATGACTCATTTTGCCTACACCACCTCTCTAAAATGCTAATTATCCAGGTACCATGACTGGAGCAGGGGATGAGCACTTCCAGGGAATAATGATTCATCCTTTCCAAAGACCTGTGCCCAAGATGAATGGAATGAATTTCACTGTGGAGGTGCCCGTGTCTTTTATGACTATGGGGAATGCTAGACCTCTCATGTTTAGATTGTGACAGGTGAGATAGGCGATTCCCAGTGTGTAGCTCTAGAAACTTTCTTTAGCAGAATTTCTCCTGCTTCAGTGGGTGCAAATTATGACATGTTTCTATTACACTTGCTAATTGTTTTACATTTTCACTGTCTCTAGACACTCTGAGTCAGATAGGAGTTTTGGTACTGACTCTGGTGGGATGTAGCCTTTCCCCTGTTTAAAAGGGAACAAAAGCATTTTTTTCCTTCCCCCTATCCTCTTCCTGGATTGTCTCCAAGTCAAATATAAGCATGGCTTTGATAATGCCTTGACAACTCCTTGGCCTGCACTCTTTAAGAAAAATCCCTGCTCACATCTGTCCGTCAGCATCTGATCTCTGTCTTCTCCTCCAGGACGAAGGATGGCTGATGGGCGTGAAGGAGTCTGACTGGATCCAGCGTAAGGAGCTTGACCAATGCCGAGGGGTTTTCCCAGAGAATTTCACAGAGCGGGTGCAGTGAAAGGCCAAGCCCATCAGCCACATTTCTGCTCGAAGAAAGCAAGTTTTCTGGTAGATAATTGAAAAAGAACAGCGAAATGAAAAGAAGAGAGAATTTTAAAGGAACAGAAGCCTGAAAAAAAGTCAACTTAAAGAGTGTATTCTTCTCAAAGGGCAAGGTTTCAGAAGGAAATTGAAGTTCAAAGTTTTATCAAAATATATACATATTAATAATAATAAGGCAAGTCAAATACTTTTTTGCCCCTTTGGTTTTAACAGCATTTGGATTCAGAGGACTGATGCAGAAGCAACTCAGTGTGGTTCTCTAAATACTACATTGACTGAATTGGCAAGATGTCAGTGTGACCCCTGGAAAGGCAGTTTTTGTCTAATGGTTTGAGAGTAGAAGCTGCATTTGCTCTTGGGAGGGTTCATCTGTTTTGTCTTGAAGGTGGCTTGCATGGCAACCATAACAATTCAGCCTTCCCTACATGTTCAACCTACAGTAGGCCAAACTTCATTATGCTGTTGAAAAAAATATTTAGTGTATAATGTTCACCAATACAATGTACGCGTGTGTGTGTGTATTTTATTTTCTTCCTTTAAAACAATGTTACACAAAACGTAATTTTGTACATGTAAAGGTAGAAGAAACTACATGGAAAGGGCATGGGGAAGGTGAAACATGTGAAGCTGTGCTCAGTCCAAAGTTCTTTCAAATGCAGAAATTCTAAATTCTTGCAGTAGTATTGACCTGTGAAATACAAGGGGAATGGACAAATTCAAGAGGAGAAACTAACCAAAACAAGCAGATGCCATTTAGATGGCTCTGAAATTTAGGACAGAGAATTTTCTGCCCCCAAACCCCTGTACGCAGTTTCAGCAAAGCTTAGATTCATGTAGATGGAAGGTAGCTCTAAAATCTGTCTGGTTAGAAAATATGCTTTTAAAGAAAGAGATAAGGTTAGAAAATTTATTTTCCTGAAAGAATGTCTAAGAAAAAAAAAACAACCAAACAAGGAAAAACCAATTTGCTTTCTGTGTATTTAATTGGCATTGTTATTTGTGGAACTGTATTTCTTATTTTCATTTGAAGAGTTCAGTAAGTGAAATATTGTTAGATCAGCTTTCTCCAGTGCTGTGTTGGGGATGAAGTTAACTTCTACAAAAACTGGACTTTTGAAATACTCATTTAAAATGGCTGCATGACTTTATGATATTTTAGCGCATTAGAAAGGAAGGCAAGAATCAAAGTCTCAGTGTCAAGAAGATACTCTGCAATCTAATACTGATGCTGAGACCTTTCCTGTGCCTTTCCTTTGCTCCTGTTTGTTTTTGAGTTTTGGTTTTTAGTTTAAACAAGCAGATGACAAGGCTGTTTCAAAGTGCATATTACACTTGTTAAAATAAGCCGGTCTGACCCTCCAAGACTTTAAAGTCCCACAAAGGTACTTTAAACTTTACTTGAATACTGATGCAGCTGGCAAGCAGGTTGGGCTATTATAATTTTTTATGGCTTCTGCGCCCCCTTCTTCCCAATCTTTTTTCTTTGAAGGGATTTTTAACAGTGAGGTAACCTCCTGCTGTAAAGGGACAGGATCACTCTCTGAAATAATTCACAACTGTTAGGAGACGGCTTCTGTCAAAAATGCATGGAATGCTGACATACACACTACTGAAAATCCCACCTTTTCCAATGTGTTTTGATTATTTGTAGGACAATAGAAAAAAAAAATTGTAGGGCAAAAGTGGATTTTTTTATTTATTTTATTTTTAATTCAGAGGAACAGATCAGATTTTGATTAGAGGATATATTCTTATAAATGCAAGAATTGCTGGAGTTCCTCCTGCTTCCTGGGAGATGATCTGTGCTAGTTATTTACAGAAATGTAATAGACATAAAAATCTGTCCTATATACCCAAATCCCTTCTTGGTTTTTTTTTGTTGTTTTTTTTTTTTTTTTTTAAGCCTGCAGGAATTTAGATTTTACAATTTTACATCACTGTTACAAAACCCAATAGTATTTAGGAGTAATGGCTCACAGTACAGAAGGACTGGAATCCACAACTTACAGTATGGTGAGCTGTTGCTTTAAACTGTCCTGTTTGATTTTTTTTTTTTTTCCTTTTTCACCAGGGTTGTCTTTATTATTACTCTTTTTTTCCAAAATATCTATTTTTATGCATTTGTGACTCTAGTTACTCCTTTAAAGAATATTCATAGAAAAAATATACATTTAAATATACATAGAAATATATATATTAAAAAGCAGGTTGATCCAATTAACGTAATGCTGTCAGCTTAAAATTTTTATTTTTATGCAAAACCTGTGGATTATTGTTTTTTGTTTTTTTTTTTTAAATGACAAGATTCTAAGTACCAGAGCTGTGCTTTTTTT
>NW_010287922.1:6344-18240 GCF_000700745.2 Antrostomus carolinensis
TAAGTACCAGAGCTGTGATTTTTTTTTGTTTGTTTTTTTTTGTTTTGCAAGCAATTGTTCTAGAGCATTTAGAAAGCTGTGCTGATACCTAATTTATTGTTTGGGGTTTTTTTGCTGTTGTTTTTGTTGTTGTCTTCTGCTGTGTTTGAACCAGATGACTGTCCCAACAAAGATCTTCCCAAAGCCTTTTCATTTTATTGAGCTTGCAAAGCAACTATCCAGTACTGTATTGTCCCTGCAGGAGTGGTAACACTCTGCGAAAAAGGGATGTTGTTTTCAGGTCACGTGAGTGATGCTCAAATGTTTCTACTGGGGAGGATGTTGCATCTTTCTCCGTTTGCTTGCCCCCAGCCTAAAAATCGCAACCCTCAAACCCCCTTGCTTAGCACAGGTAGGGTGGGTTAACTGGGTCTTGCATTGCTCACAAATAAGTGGTGTCAGCACATCTCAGTCACATCCTGAAAGTGCAGGATTGGACCCACAGTTTATAAATTGCCTTATATGAGAGTAGGATGGCACAGCAGGAAGCTTGTAGATGGCAACGTTTTTTGGAGCCAGAGATCTCTTATCTCCTGGATGATGCTCAGCCCATTGTAAAAGCCATAACTCCTCCCATTTTCAGTATTTTTACATCTGCTAAATACCTTGATTCTCATTGGTATTACTTGGTGAAATGAACTTGCCATTTTCTTTGGCTTAGGGCTGATTCAAATAGAAACAGGGGGACAGTAAACTCCCGAGTAGGCTGTGCCCACAGTGGTTTTTCAGTTTGCGGGCTGAACTGAAAAATTTGGGGAAAAAAGTTGTAAGGGTGACCTGAAGTTGTAAGGGTGACCTGAGACAATTTTTTTTTTTCATTTTCTCAGTGGAATGAAAAAGGGAAAAATGGAAACATTAAAAAAAAAAAAAATCCTTTCAAACCAAAACAAAGCATTCATTTGTAGGGTTGCTTTTTCACTTTTTTAAAAACATTATGACTTGGGCTATAACAAATTGCTTTGAAGCAAAAACGTGAAAACTTCTGTTTTGAAAATGCTGAAAGAAAATGTTGTAAGGTTAATAGTCTTTTTGCCTTTTCTTCTTAATCTGATGACTGGTTTCAGTTAACCCTAAACTGCATTTTTTGGTGAATACATTATCCACTGAAGAGAACCCAAAGAAGACTATTGCCCAGTTCTGCTCCACTGACAGGTGCACTGGACACATTTCAGGGATTACCTGGTATCTGGCCCAGCAAAGCTGCTGTTTCCCCATCTGATAATCTTCCACTTGATTGTTTTACTGGGTGAACAATAAAAGCATCTGTCATCCCATGCCATTGACTGGTTTTGTAGCCTGGCTTAGAAAGACATTCTTGCTCTGTCAGTCTCAGTTTGGTCACAGATTTATGACTTTAGATTTATGATGCTACTCGAGTTTGAGCCTAATCCCATTGTGCATTGGGAATTATCAATTGCCCAACTGATAAAAAAGCAATAAGGCATTGCTTTTTCTCCCTTTTTCTATCTTAGCAATGTCAGTAATATATCTTTATTAGATAGAATTAGGGAAAGGTCCCAGGGTAAAGATGAATGTGTTGTTCCAGGCGAGACTCCTTCATACTCTGTGCTACTTTCCATGGGCATTCCTCAACTGTCTGCTTTTACCACCTTTCTGTTTCTTGGCTGTGAAGGTGATGCAGTAAAAGGGATTGTGCAGTCTTTGTTCCACCTGCTCAGAGCTAGTCCTGCTTTGTGGTCTGTTTGCCATAATCCTTGGAGCTCTGTTCACAGTTACAGAACCCTTTCCTGTCCCACTATCCAAAGACTGTGGCCAAGGCAAACACCCCCAATCAAAGAAGTCTCTCTGTTATGACCTGGAGTAGGTGTGAGGGCTCTGTATTCTACCTGGAGTTGGGATGTCAGCTTGGTTAAGTTTTCAACAGCTTCTTGAAGGAAAAGGCCCAAGGCTAAGGAAATGCTGGGGGAGGATGGAGGGATGATACATTATCTTTTTAATTTTGGGTTGATGCGCTGACTGCCTTACCTCTTGGTTCCAGGGAGGTCCAGAAGCTCTTTAGGGCTGAGAACAAAATGTGAGTGGTCAAGATGTACATGGTCAATATGATAACAGGTGTCTCTCTCCTGCAAAGGCCACTGAGTTCAGAGTTTCCTCTTTCCTGCTCTGTGCCAGACAGATTGAATGCTCTCTGCCACTACATAGATGTTTTGGATGCCGTGCAGTCCATACCCCAAAATAGTGAATGTCCTTTGCTGGACATTGCAGAGATGTCTTTCTCAGCCCTTTCTAGGAAGAGCTACCAATCTTCTACAAACAAGGCCTATGTGCTTCTAACACAGTAGCCTCTGATTTCAGTAGCCTCTGTGTCTTTCAGCATCTGGCTTTACTCTTCTGCTCCTCCTGCTTCCCAGTCTCTCCCATGCTCTTTGACAATGACGGTAGCATAGGGCACTTCCCACCAGCCTAAAGTACAAAGCTAGAAGATGCACAAACGTGTCCATCAGCAAATCCTACGCAATGCAGCTTGATAATGCTGATATTGGGAAAACAAGTGACAGCTTTTCTTCTCTGGGCTGCCAAAGAGAAGCTATTCCTTGCCACACAGGTACCATCACACTTGGCAGTGGTGCAGATACCTCTCTGCTTGCATGCTCTGGTTTAGACATTTCTGAATATCAAACTCGTGACGGCAAGGCATCCTGTGTGGTGCCCAGAGCTGGATTGTGCCACCAGCCCTTGTGAAGCCTGGGGTCTGTTGCTGACACATGGGGACTGAGAATTAGAAGGCCATTTTGGAAATTTTGTTTATGAAACTAAATAGAGAAGCTACAGCTGTGGACTGGTCTGTATGAACTTGTACTTTGATGTGTCTTATGGCTATAATTCCTTCACTTGTTTTTACAGTGTATTCTGCTAATCCTGTCCCTAGTCTGCGTTTCATGTAGATGGTCCCTACTTGAAACTTGCCAGATGCAGTCCTGGGCTTATTGCTTCTCTTTAACTGAATCAAATGGCAATGACTTGGCAATGTATTGGCAATTTCTTTTCCTTCTGTTAATTCAGTCTCTAAGTTTAACCATAATGACCTGAGAAATGTTTGGGTTTTGAGTGTTTTTTTTATTATTTTAATTTTTGTTTTTGTTTAAACAAAGCTGAACAATTCCCATTGTATTCAGAGCTGTGATGCCCAGTTCCAGTGACAAGTACTAGATGGATTTGTCCCATTTTGTTTCTTGGTGATGTTCAGAAATATAATTTGTGTCATCCTAAGTCTTGTGTCTCTCTCTCTCTCTCTCATTTTTTTCCTGCCTTTATATTAAGAAGCTGAAACAATTCAGGACTTCTTTCTCTTCAAAGAGGTGAGTAGCTTCAAAGAGGCTTGGTTTGTCCAGGCACCATTAACAGTGGGAATTCTTATAAACACATGGGATGGAGAGGGCGTTGCTGGTCCTTCGCAGAATGAGTACAATAGCAGGATAAACTCTTCTAGCAGCCATCTCTGATCTGGTCTGTTTTGAGGACCTGACACCAAATGAATGCGATGTATGGAAGGATTTGAGACCTTTGCTTTTTAATAGCTTCTAACCCCAAGATGATGTGATCTTCATCCTCTAAGGCAAGTTTGATGGGAGTATGACACTGCACGGGCACCCTACCCCACCTGGCCAGATGTCTCCCAACTCCCTTTGGCCTTTTGGCACACCTGGATGAGCTCTTGGTTTCCAGGCTGGCTTTGGGGTCTGCTTTTTATTGGGGCGTTTTCTTCACATGTAGAAAGAGGGTGTTTCTGCCTTTCAACCCGAGTGATTTGGGACCTGTGAGGGACAGAATTAGGGGGATTCACAGTTCATAGCTGACTATTTTGGGGCCACTCCCTCGGATGCCTCATTGCAGACAGGCTCAGCGCACCTGCACACAGGACACGGTGTGTAAATAGCAAGCGCTGGACAAAGGTTGGAATATGATCTGATGCAAATCAGTGCCAATTAGCACTTTGATGAATGGGCTGCCAGAGTCCTCTGCTTTAGCATGCGGGTGTGCGAGCCTCAGAGCCAGTGTAGGGAGCTGGCCAGACTGTGCTTGCACAGTTCCTTCATTTCCAGATGGCCCGGAGGGTTTAGTGTCTTTTAGCCTCTCACCTCTGTGGCACTGGAGTGGACCTGAATCAAATCCTGCAGCGGAGGGAGGGAGAGAGGCAGGCTGTGCCCTGAAACTGCTGCTGCAGTTGGTGACTTGGGCTCTGCCTCGGCTTGGCATGATGGCTCCTGCCAAGCTGAGCCAGGCCAGCTTTGCTGGGGCTGGGAGCTTGCAGAAACCCTGAGGCATGGGGGGGTCTGTATTTGCCTTCTGTTTGCCCTTACTCATGCAGTTGCATTCCCATCAACCAGAAGTACAAAGGAAATGGGAAGGGAGAAGGTGGCTGAGGGGGAACGGTGAGCATAATTTGTTGTCAGCTGCTTCTGCTCAGCTGCATAATTCATTGCCAGTGATGTCTTCTTGCTCCAAACAAGGGGAACTTGGGCTCATTGGCCATGTGCAGTCTGTGGCCATGTGAGCCCTGGCAGTGCATTTGGAGCAGGAACCCTGAGTCTGGCCTTGAGAACTCTCACCATGCTGGGGGAGAGCTTGGGCTTGCTCTAGAAGTACAGCTGGAGAAGGAAGCCTCTATAGATGGAGGAGGCACGCGAAACACCAGGTGAGGCCAGGGCGCTTGGGGGTGGACAAGGTGGAAGCCAAGGTGTTAGATGCTGCATGGTACTGGTATTGGCTGGTGTCAGTCACTCAATGGCATCTCCACCTGAAGGGAGAAATTGGTACCAGGGCTGTCTTTCAGTGGCAGCCCTTGCCACCTGGGCAGACCCTGTGGCAGGGAGTTTGAGCCCCAGAGTGGAGCTTTCAGTCGCTTTGCAACCCTGAGGAGGAGAAGATGGGAGTTTGGGGCAGCTCTCTACAATTTCTCCAGTTTGCTGGCTGGGTGAAGCCGGTGCCCTTTGCAGAGCAGGATTGCTGCTTCAGCAGGTGGAGGAGCCTCTGCTGCCCGTCTGCCGCACTGCCCAAACCACAGAGCCATTAATAACAGTGTGGGAACAGGAATTCAGCAAGTGCCCGTGATTAATTAGCTCATCACAGGCAGTTAATGGCCAGCCTGCTCTCCTTGGCCCCGGGGTGCGAGTAATGGAGTAGGCATCACTTCTCACTGGGCAAGATGCAGCCCTCTGCCAGGAGCAACGGGCAGAATTTGCAAGCTGTTTTGATGCACTGCTGAGGAGTATTTGGTGAGATGGCTTTTTCAGACACTGGGGGAATAGATCTGTAAGGGGAATCGTTAGTTATCAGAGCCAGGTACCCAACTCTCTGGCAGGGTCCAATCTAATATCAGCTTCTATTTTCCTAGCAGTGGCGTTATCCCTTGTCTTGCCTGCATTTGGGAGAGCTCCCTCTTACTGAGGCTGAGCAGCTTCTTCACATGTACTCTGCTGTCCTGAATGTCTGATGAACACCTTCCAGATGCCAGACTTCTTTCCTCTCTAAAGAAACTAGAGGAAAGCTCATACTGAGAGCATCTGTGCTGGGAGCAGACAGTGTTTTAGTGGCTGGACCATGGTTTTGCTCTTGCTGGTCACATGAAGGAGCACATTAGCTAGAGATGCTTTCAGTCCTCTTAAGAGCTTTCCCCATAACCCGCACCAGAGGCTGGCTTTGCTCCTCTGTGACAAGCGGCCACCTTTCTAAATCCTCAACAAGTTCCTGGAGCCATCTTGTGAAGTTTCGTGCTCATCTTCTGCCTCCCAAGCCCTCTTTCCCATGGACAGGCACATCAAGGAAGTCTGTACCTCTTGCCCTGCAGAGGTAATGATGTACCAGACCAGGAGGACAGGTATTTTATTTCCCTTTTCCCTCCCTTATCTGGCAGCTCCCAGCATTGTTCACTGTGGCTCAGGCTTTCTGCTGTTCTGTGAAGCAGACATTGTTGCTCTTTCCCATATGATACAGATGTTTTTGCAGGAGTGTAAATTATTCACATCCAGTAACTTTTATGAAACACTCTTCCTCTGCACAGTGAAGAAAAATGCAACTGAAGTTGGTAATTAAATGTTTACTGTTAAGTACTTTATATATTATACACTATAGATCATTCCATCCATTAAACAAACCATTTAATTCCCCTTAACAGCATTATTGTCTATTATTAGGTTAATCAGCATTCACATCCTGTAACTGTGCATTTCTATCTAATTAGCCTTTCTTTCTTACTTCATATTTCTATTTAATTAAGCTTAGCATCAGAGCTGAATTCCCTGTACTCAGCACTAGGAGACAACTTGATCCTTTAAATGCCCAGGGGGCTGAGGGGCACAAGTTTTAAGCATTCTCCTTGGATATCTCCTAAGTTTTCCTTCCCTGAGTCAGTCTCTGCTTAGAGAAATTTGTGTCTGTGTAGGAAGCTGTAGGTTTAACACCTTCCTGATAATCTCAGATTATCAAAGAGCTCTCCTATGTGTGCTGGCTGTAGCTGGTGTAAGAGTGCTGCAATGATTGCACCGAAGATCCAGCCACTGCTCCTGCAAGAGGACATGGTGGGTTTGCTGCTCTTGCCTTTGCCTCCAAGTCGTTCTGATCCCATGGGTGTTCTGCTAACAGGTCACTGGCGAATTCAGTGTGATACAGCTGGCTCTGTGCGTGGCATCCCTGGGGAAAGCCACCAAAAGTTTTCAGTGCAATGAGTCTCACAGATGCCTGTTAAAAGCTCGTGTCCCATCACTGAACCAATATAACCTGCTGCTAATCTACTATTTTAACCACTTAATATTAACTTAACAGTTAATCACCGTTCCCTACTATCCATGCTGCCGTTTGGATAAATTCTGTGCATCTAAAGCAAGAACAAAAGCCATGTCAGTACTGGTGATTGACCTGGTGTCCCCTCAGAAGATGAGCCCACCGTGAACCAGTTCATGCTATTGCTAATAACACCAGTGTGAAAGATGAAAGAGGGTTTTAGCACTTTTTTCTTCTCAATGAAGACAAGTTTTTTTTTCACCAGAAATGAAGAAATAGTGAAAATAAATCAAAAGGCAGTTTGCAGATTTTTAAATCTATCTTGTCATCTCACTGGGAATTTCATCCAGGTATGTGTTGGGTAAGGATTTTATTTTCTTCCTGGCTAGACTGGCAGAGTGTTTGTGTTGTGAGGGGCTCATGCTTCACTCTGGATATTGGGGTAAGGATCAGCAGCTGGGAATAGCTCATATCTTACCTGACCAAGGGCAAAAATGTGGATGCTGGTGCTCTTCCACTTGCTCCTCAGCTCTGGCTAAGATGTAGGGTTGGTGGCACAGACCATAATACCTGCCTGTGTGAGGGGTTTTGTCAATGAGCATCAGTTTTATATGTAACAGTATGAACCACATTTGACAAACCTTTGCAGAGTTGTTCAGGCTTTGATCTACAGAGGGGTACACTTAAAAATGACGTGGTGTTCTAGCTAACTGATGGCACTGACCCACGAAATGGACCAGTACAAGGAGGCCATGGTGCCACGCACCAAGCTGTGTGAGGCTAGGCTGTGTTTTGAGCACTGTTGTGACACTAGCTTATATCATGCCTGCTGATAATGTGCTCTTTTGGTGTAAACGTGTGCTCTGTTCTCTCAGTCCCCAAGCCCTGGGGTCTGCTACAGGAGGCTGTCAATTGTAATGTCTCCCACTCAGACATTTATGGGGATACCCAAGGCACCCAGCACGACAGCATCACTGGAAAGCAGATTAAATAACAGGCAGGGAACACCTTGCCTGTCACCACTTAGCTGCAATGGCTTTGAGGAATTGCCTAGGTCCCTCCAGAGTCCCTGAGCAGCTCTTTTTGCTAGTACCAGTCCAGAACAATCAGCAAATTGAGTTCTTTTTATTAACTTTAAAAGAAGACATTAGCCTCAGCCAGGAGAGTAAAACCAATTTATGAGGCAATTAGCTCTGCAAAAACATTTCAGTCTCCCCAGAGCAGCCATCTGAGGAGCATCTTATTCCAGCTGCACAGCTTCTTCCAGCCTTGGGTTTACAGCACACTTCATTTGTCATAAATAATAGTAATGTATAAACAAATAGGTTCCTGATGCATATGTGAGACATTCAGGAAGGTCTTCTCTGTCCCAAACTAGACCATGTTGTTGGCTTCCTCCCTTCAGGTGTGATTCCTGTGGTCTTTTACTTGTTCATGATTCATTTTGATCCTCAGACTCTTTGTAAGTGGGCTTTTCGTAGGATCTGCAACAAGTTGTTGCAGTTGTGAGCTAAAGAACCTGAACTACATGAAGAAGCCATAGCAGCAGACTCAAAGAGCTCTGTGCTTATCTTCCAAGTCTGTTTGCAGGAATTGGAGCTTTCTCAATCCATAGGAATTGTCTGTTAATGCTGGAAGTTTGGACAAAAGCCAAAAATGGGATCTTCCTCTGCCATTATTGTCCTGATCAAATAAATTCTGGATGATGAAAGTGATGCAGGGGTAAATGTGAATTGGAGTTGACAGAAAAGTTTAATTTTCTACTTGTGGGCTAGCCCGAGACTTCCAAATTTACCTTAAAAGCAAATTGAGATGAAAAGTTAAAATTCAGTTTCAATGAGCTGATGCAAAATATCATTCTGCCAAACATAGAACTCCCATTTTCTTTATTTTCTTGTTTCAAATTTTCCATTTTATTATAAACATCTGTTTTCTGATTTTAATTACATGATGCTATTGTGGAAGTGAAAACTGTACTGCCAAACCCCGAACACAGACCATAACATTTTTACTACAAATATTCTCAGCAAAGTTAATGAAGTTCTACAAAACTTTATGATTCTGTAAAATCAACATTTTTTCACATAAGGTGATGCAGCTGGAGGAGCATGGACCAGCTTTGTTTGGCTTATAAAAGGAGCACTCCTCAGGAGAAGAGCCCCAGGCTTGCGGCATTTTCACCTCCATCAGCAGGAGGGAATCCTGTAGGGATTCCTCTGTGCATTAAGAAACCCAAGGGGAGAAAAAGTGCAATCGTCTGCTCAATTAGATGTGATCATATTAAAATCACCAGAAAAAGAAACTCAGAGCTTTTCAATATGAATCAGGTTCCCCAAAAGACAGTTTCCTGTGGAGACTTTTCAGGTGTCAAAATTGGGGCTGTCTGTACCTCTGTTTCTCTCTGAGTTCTGTTTCTGAATCACAAGAAGGATGTACCCAGCTCTGAAATGCAAGAGTCCTTATGTTTATTAGGCTAAATAGTGTGAAAAGTCAGGGAAAAACTGATGAAAGCCCATGTTCAGAGTCACAACCAGCACTGGTCCTGTTGGTCCTGCGACTCCTGGGATACAGCCCAGGAAGCATGAATTTCAGGCAGACTTTCCCAGCCTTGAATGCCTACTGCTGCCTTTGGTCATTGGATTGAAGAACTCCCAGCACCACTGCCTCAGGCATGGTGGCTGCAAGCCCTTGGGAGGTAAGCTGCTTGGAAGGGGAATGTGTGGGTGACCTAGCACATTCAGGCCTTTTGCAGCAACTTCCCATGCAATTTCCAGTTGTGCATTTTCCTCATGCTCCACACTGCAGATTAAGTGTGGGATTCACAGCCACTCAGAAGTACTGCTATCAGTAGCTTGACTAGCCCAAGTCTATCAGTGCTTTTGAAGGGATTTTTTTTCTTCTTTACTTTTTAAAATCCTCTCCTGCCCCACTTCTTTCTCCATCATTGAGTTAAAGGTCTGCTTAACATCTCTTTTGGAATAATTCTGCCTTTAAATTTTGATGACTCAGTGAGTCCAGCCAAGGCTTTTTAAAAGCTTTTAATTCTAAGCTTTGGAGGGTTTTACACAGCTGGTTAAATCTGTAATGACCTTTCTTCATTCCCACTTGAACTTTCCACTGTTCTGGTGCTCTTTAACTCCTGCAAGGCCTCATTTAGGTTCCATCAAAGCACTTGCACAAGGAGAAGAATGGTTCTTCCCATACCCCCTTTTTATTAATACATGAGTGCATAAATGATGCTGCCACTTGAAGAGATTAAGCGTAGCCTGAAGATGACGCAACTTCCTAAGGCATTAGCTATCACGGCTGCATCATTCTGTATGGAGGCTGTAGCAACTGAAATGCTTCCTCTGTGTGTGTATGTATGTAATGCACTATGCACGTACGGCACTAAAGTTGTTTCTGCCTCTGCCCTCCCTAAGCCTCTGCAGAGTACTGTTCATTTTACATCCAAGCAGTTTTCACATCTTAGTTTGTATGACCAAGGACATGGCTGCTTCAACAAGCCATTGCTGGCCTTGGAGGAAGGACTGGACTCAGCCCAGTTTTTAAAACTAAGAGGTTGGTTTTACGGTCAGGGCTGGTGCAAACCATCCCACTTGCTGAGCAGGAAGATCTTGAGCTGAAGAGAACGAAATTATGCTCTCCGTGGCTACAGATGAAGGGACACCCTGGCACAACAGTAGCAAAGAGACTGATTTTTTTTTTATCAGCGGCCCTTCACTGCAAGACAGAAGCAAGGCTTTGTGACACACCACTGCTGCTGACAGCCATGGGTGTCTCACAGTAATGGCAGTCCTGGAGCACCTCCGCTTTGCCTGCCTTCAGGTGTGAGATCGTCACTAGGCAGTTGCTTGAGTAGAAAAAAGAAAAAAAAAAAGGGAGGGGGGAAGGGTGAATGAATACATTTTGTTGTACTCAGAAACCAGTTTCTGTTATCTCTGTTGTGACGTACATCAGCTTTGATAGGTTGCTTAGTCATCTTCTGGCCAAATATTCCTGTGCTGATGTACAAAAGCTGTCCCACTTTGATACTCACTCATACAAATGTTAGCACTGCTGTAGTGGAAGCAGCTGTCAGCTGGATAATTGCATGGAGGCTGCTGGGTTTTCATGCCGATTATGAAATGAATCCTAGTGGGAGGCTACAGCATGATGTTTGGGCTGGATTTTCAAAGGTGTTTAGGTGCTGGAAGATTCAGATAAGTGCCTGAGGAGGTTGACAATGCCTGAGAAGCCTCTGTGCATAAATCTTACTGAAATAATGGGCATTTTGGAGTCAGAGCTGCTGAGATTCTTCTGGAAAGTCCCATCTGTAAGAAGAAATGGTGGTAACATACCTTGTGTCATGGAGAGCTGGCAGCTACAAAAATACCCAATGCCAAGGCGCAGTAATATAATTTGATGTCCTTGTCATTGAAAAGAGATTTGGATCAGATACCTTTGAAATATTAGAGATCATCTCTAGGTAAGGGTAGATGGGTTAGGAAAGAAAGTTCAGCTAGAGCAGGCTTCAGGAGAGCTGGCTTTGGTCTTTGCCCTGCCCTGGACTTGCTGTATGATCACAGGAAGCTGTGGAGGCACAAGCTCTTGAGAACATAGCAGTTGAGGCTGGTTTAGAGGTCTCTCACCCTAAGTCCTATTTAGTCTCCGAACAGGTTTTGATCACCATTGTATCCAGTTTCCATCAAAAAGTTAGTAACACCTTTAGATGTTTGGATAAAATATGATTTACTGTTACAGAAGACACTACATCTGCCCTATTGTCCTGATCTGCATGGGGAAGCCCATCCCCATGCCTAGGCTCAGCCTGACTGGGCAGGCATTTTGCACATCCAAAACCTGCCCTCAAAGGCAAAGTACCCGCACAATAGCCCTGGGTAGGAAATGGCCGCATGTGGCATCTCTCACCAGTGCATTCAAGGGTTTTGCGTCAAAATGGACATGGTGTTCCCTATGCTGGCACTTTCTGCTATGTGTGCCTGTTGCAGGCTGAGGGTGATGGTTATTCTCTCTCTGCTGTCTGGTGTTGGGCAGTAGCCAGGGGCTTCCTGTGGAATGAGATGGCCTGCTTCTCATCTCCAGAAGTAATATTGTTCATGTTTTCTCAGCAGGA
>NW_010287922.1:18252-40886 GCF_000700745.2 Antrostomus carolinensis
ACCTATCACAAAAATCCCAGTACCGTATTAGGATGGTGAGTGTCTCCTAGAGGTTCATCTTCCTTTTGGGACAGGCTGGTAGAAATGTGTCTCTCTTATAAATGGCATTGCAGAAGGGATAAAATGTCTTTCAGTCTTACCAGAGGCAGCACTTGTATGACTTTGCTTCTTCAGATATGAGGTTATAGAGCAGCAGGCCTTCTTCAGCTGTCAGACATGGAGAACAAGCGGTGCCCTCCTCCTCTGGCTTCTTTCAGACTTAATTCTTCCTTATGATATTCAGATTGTACTCCTCTTGCTACAACCAGGGTTACAGCTGGCTTGGGAGCTGGGCTTTGTAGGGGGCGAGTCCTTGCTGGCAAACAGTTCCTTTGCAGCTCATGTAGACTTGCTGCTACAGCATTTGAGGCTTTTGCTATGATCCTGCTGCTGCCACCATGTTGCAGTTGCCTTCCTTCAGCAGAAACCTCTCATGCAGATCTTAACTCTGTGGTGTCTCAGCCCGGCTCTGCATTTGGGCAGAAAAAATCAGAGTGGGAGGGAGGCTGTGGAGCCCCAGCAAGAGGTATGCTCCCCACATCCAGACTCATGCTGTGGCTGGAAATTGTTTTGCAGGTGTCACTGGTCCATGGGATGGGATGGAGGAAAGCTAACAGGCTTTATCTCAGCTGGGGAAAAAAGCTCTGTAATTAAGGAGAAGTTCTACAGCTGCCAGCTTTGTAATTTCTTTTTTGCTTTCTTAATATAGGGAACTAAGCTGTATTGCCCACTCCTCAAAGTTTTGTTGTCTGAGTCTGGATTGTACCCCTGGAGTGCGGTCTGGCCATCAGATGGAGAAGGGCAGAGGATAATGACAGCTGGGTAGGTTTTTCAGCAAAAAGTAAAAGACGAGGCCACCTTTTCCAATGAAAAGGAGGGAGCTGAGGAGCTGAGGAGTGTGTGTTACAGTCATTAGCAAGGAGTTTAAAAGAACTGGCAGCACCTTGTGTTTTAAAGTTCAGTTGGTAGCACTTAATAGCCCTGGCTTCCCACAGAAGTCCCTCAGCCTCTTTGCAGTCACTCCTGGCAGTGAGACTGGTAGATCTATATGATTTTACAGGGGTACAAAAGAGTTGCTTTGCAGTGTGGCACTGTTTCACCTTAATGGACTCTGTGACAAAACAAATTTTGGTGGTGTAAAAGTGCCTGGGCTGCTGGACCAAAGTAGTCCCTTTGCAACACCTCATGGTGAGTGAAAGCCTGAGGATTGGTCATGACCACACTGAAAGGTGGTGAAAGAGCTGATCACAGCAGGCACTTATAACAGGACATATTTATGGCAGTGACCTGTGCATTATAAAGAATATAATTCTTTTTGCTCTTGAATTCAGCCTAATGTTAAAGAGCCAGTGTGCTGAGTGTTGCACAGGACATTGCAGACACCCTTCGTCTCCATGAACGACCCTTCAGGGAACCTGTGTGTTACTGACACACTTGTGCAAGTGCATATTTCTTCCTTTGACATGGTTCAACTGCTGTGAGGGAGCATGCAAAATAGTTGCTGGGAGGTGGCAAGGTCCCCTGGGAACAGCCTGACCTCTCAGCCATGGGGAGGTTGCAGGAGGCACGTTGTGAGCAGGGAAGGATGCATGAAGGGTGGCCCTGGCAAAAAAGGAATAGCATGCTGTGGGGAGGGAGAGGAGGTCTTAGTCAAGGCTGAGACACAGCCACAGCTTGTAGATAAACGCCCAGGTATGGGTAAGAACTTTTATGTCATGGTGTCAAACAAAGTCTCTTTCCTTTAAACGCTTCATGTTGCATCTTTTTGGAACTGCAGAATTTCTCCCCTTGAGGAAGGCTGGGAGGTTCAGCAATGGCTCTGACAAATTTTCTCTTCACTTTCTGTCTATGCAGAACAACCAGGGAATCTGGATTGATGGCTGAGTGTTACAGCTGACACCTGACAGGCTTTTAGCTAGACAGTGCAGATATGGGTGCAATGTCTGGTTGACATATTAATTGGACTTTAGGAATGAGATACATCTATTCCACTTTGGTAACCTATTAGAGAAGATGTCTACAGCTAAGCTAGCAGTCCAGGGGAGAGGAAAAGCACTTACAGGTTACAATACATTTTATCTGGTGGTAGATGCCTAATGTAGACCAGACAAAGCTGTCCCTGTTGACTGAAGAGGAATTGCACCAGCTAGCTCAGATATAGATAGCACCAGAAGGGTGGGCTGGGTTAGGTGTGAGGAGCTGAATTGCACCATGTGTGGACAGAAATTGTTTTGAGTTTTCCCATGAGCCTAAAAGAGGATTGAAACTTCCCATATTCAGACAATAGCTCCACACTCTCTTAAGTGCATACAGTCACACAGAGCAGAAGAGCAGTACCTTTGTGGGCACATGACCAAAGCAGAAGTTAGGTATGTCAGGTCTATTCAGATATAAACTAATTTAGACCTGTTCTCCAGCCCTGTGGGTATCATTGGAGAAAGGTGACTTCTAATACTCCAATTTACACTCCAGTTCAGCCGCCTAATATAAGACCAACATTTGTTGACATTGAGCTGAAATCTCATGTAAGTCCTCAGGCTTGAGTGATCAGCCATACACAAGTACCCTCAGAGGGCAGTAGAAAAGCCATGTGGGTGCTGGATGTGTGGCGTTGAGGTGACTTTGTATGAGCGGGATATATGTAGAGGGGGCATGATACCTGCTCAGCTCTCCGAAACAACCCAGTCCACAGATGCAGATGTCTGAGTCTGCAAACTGAGTAGCCAGGCTGGTAGCATTGAGTACACCCACACTGCTGCAACTACATGGGGACTGGACTGTCATTCCTGGGGTCCCACACTGTCTGAGGCTTCTGTGTTGTAACCCAAAGGTGATGCAGAGAGGGAAAGGAACTTGCTGAAGCCAGAAAAAGTTTCAGAGCTTTCTTCATGGCTGCAGGAGCTGCTGCCTAAACCAGGCAACACAAAGATCCTGTTGCCTTATGCAGCTAAACTTCTTGCTCTGCCTTCTGGTCTGCATATCTGCAGGAACGGCTCAGGGTGGCAGTGCTGCCTTGTGGTTTGAACTGTTCCCTGGGTTGATTTCTTTTTCTTGCTGACACACAGGGACTTGTATCCCCAGAATGAGCATCAGGGGTTTCATATGAAAAAAAAAAAAACCCAACCAAAAAACCCACAGATGCAAACTGCAGAAATCTGTGTCCTGCCATGCTGGGTTTAATTAAGGGCACACTGAAAAAAGTCCCTGTTCAGTAACACCTCTCTGCAGTCACGCTGTGTTGGAATTCAAGTGGCTTTATGGCAAGGCTGAGTTTGGGCTCACATCTGGTAATATTAAATCACTGCCCTGTAGGAAGGGAAGGTTATTTCTATTTTCTGCTTTTTGAATAACTACGTGTGCCAAACACACATTTCTGCTACAACTGGTAGAAAGAAAAAATATGTAACCTCTACAGGAAGCACTGGAAAGGAGCAATGGAAAATGCCACACCATTGATTGTTGGGGCTGCACAGTTCCAAAGAGAAGTGTAACCTTTGAAGGACAGCACTTCATTTCAACATCATCTGGCTGGGAGGTAGCAGTGGCACACATATCTGGTATGAATGCATCCTTGAGGTGCCCTGGTTGCTATTCCACTCCATGCATTTTAAAAACTTCAAGTAGCTGATATACAGCTGCAAAATCTGCCTACTAAGTATATTATTTCATTTATTTTCCTGTGCAATTTATTATCTATGAAATCTATTTATCTAATGTAATGTACCTGCCTACCTAATTAGATACAGTTGTATGGACAGAGATGAAGGCAATGGGCCATCACATTTTTTCCTAGGCATATCTACTTTATCCTCCCCAAAATCATTGTACAGCTTGATTTTAAGAATTTCCCTTATTTTTCCTGGATTTCCAGTGTAGTCTTAACTTAAGGTACCTATGCTGTATGGTTACCTTTTCCCCAAAGGGGAGATCTGCAGTGTGGATATTCTGTGCTTTTTATGTGGAACCTGTGGCCCATGTGCTTAAAAGCGCGTATATTTGTCCAGGTGCTCCCAGAGGGAAATAAGGTAGCTCTTGGGATGTATAAAGAGATATAGAAATACATTTCTATATCTATATATGAATCATAAATCCCAAACCCTCTCCATTTATGATGGCTGTCGATTTTGTGGTGAGGAATTCAGGAGCCCTGGTAGGAAGGTGTCCTGTTGCAGGCATCCTGCTGTGTGGCATGGCATATAAGTGAGTACATATATACGGCTGTGTGTTTCCTCTCTGTAATGCATCACTCGGGATTATTCCAGCCTCAGAGGTAACATCCCATCCTGGTGCACTGACAGATTTAATGCCTGAAATATCCTTGAAGCTTTGTTGATGTGGGAAGAAAAGTGTCTCTACTTGTTCTAGGCAGCACTGAGGCTTCCCCTGAGCTTTGGCAACGCCCAGGGCAGTTAGTTGGCTTTTGAATCATGACTTCTGCTCCTTGTCCAGCTGGAGGCTTCTATTGCCAGTTCTTTTCCCCTTGCTGTGCTTTGGATCTGCTCATTGTGCAGTGAAGTAATAACCCTGAGCTGTGAGGGGGTTAATCATTGTGCTTATAAAGCAGTGTGTCAGCAGTGCTTTGGCAGAGCTGGTTGTGGTGGTGGATGACCACCTCCACTTTTTTCCAAATCTGTTTTCAATAATGCTGTGGTTATGTGGAGTAAAACTTAGTGTTGCCCAAGGGGAAGTGGCTCCATCAGAGAGAAGATTCACTTTCTGTTCCTGCACTTACTTCCCCTAAGCATAAAGCAGCAGGGATATTTTGCCAAGGCTTTGGAGACTGGATTGAAACAAAAAAAAAGGAAATCACAAAGAATAAGGAGAAGTAGCAACGTGTCAAATGGAGCCAAACACAGTTTTCCAGGATTTGCAAACCCCATAAAATGCAGGCAGGGCATTTTATCCCTGAGAGCAGGGACAGCATTTGCTTTTTTTGGAGGATGAGAGATTCTGTTGACTGTCTGCAGTAGGCATCTCCGCTGCTGTGCTGCTCCTGCTGCTGCTAGTAAGGGAGCACAAAGGCCCCTGTTTAGCAGACATGGCCAAGAATTTCTCTGAAGCATCAGATGTCAAATCAAAGTTTTCAATCTCTTCTTTTTGCCTGAGTTGCTTTCCTTCATGTTTTTCTCTCACTGCTTTTCTCCTTCTAAATCCTCCCCCTCCTTCTCCCTGATCAAACCCTTTCTCTGGTGACAAACACCATTACTACAGCAGGCAAGATGAAATACACCTCAGTCTACCTCAATCCCAGTGCAGACAGAAACCCAAGAGACAAGGACAAAGAACGGCAAATAAGGAGGTTTGCAGAATGCCAACACAGCAATGGCAGCGAGAAATACAAGACAGAGCTGTTAACCACACAAGGAAATAAATGTTCCTGTGGGAAAAATCATACACTAATGCCTATTAGCTTAATAGCCCTGTGGTTTAGCAGAGGGCTGAGAGACAGGGGGTCTGGCTCTGTGCACCACTATGCCGCAGCCCGGCTGTCGCTTGGGAGGCTGGATGCTCACTCTGCCCTTGGTTGTCTTTGCTTTCAGCTTTGCAGTGTAAAACAGGAACTGGTTCCTTCTAGGGTTGCCAGACACAGGCAGAGGCCGGCAACATCAGGAAGAGCCCATGCTGTTGTTGGATGAAGGAGTTCACCATGTGTGTGTGTACACACTTGTGCAAAGGTCAGATTTCTCCCAGCATATGGTTCCTCCTCTCTCATCTCACTCTCTGTCTGGAGGTTGGAGCTCAGTGAAGGACTCCAGCACTTGTCTTCAGAAAGAGTTTGCATACAGTGTTCCCAGCCCCAAATCAAAGCAGTCTGCAGGTGTTTTGTTGGTTGTTGTGAGTTTGGGCAAAAAGGCTATGACAAAAAAAAGAATTAAATGGAAGAAAATGGCAAAGCCAGTCCAATGGAGAGCAGGAGATAGTAAACAGTACCAGGTTACTGGGAAGGTTTATGAAGGAAGGAGAGCAAAGCTTCTCCTGGAGTAAAGATAGAGAGGCAGATTATGATACACTTTACTTCATAGTGTTTCCTGAAAAAGAGCTGAGGGCATTGTTTTCTGCTTTAATATTTTGTGTTAAACATTAAAGGGATGAAGGCAAGGAGCCTGAGTAGCTATGAGTTAATCTGAAAAGCAGGGATTTTTAGGCTGGGGAGTAGAGGAAATTTATTGGTTATTATTAGACTTTTCAGCTCACAGTGGACAAGTCAATATTTTTTTCTTCTGACTGCTGCTGTTTCTTCCTTCAATTGTTAAATTCCCTCTCTGCCTAGAAATGCCTTACTTCTAACAGAGTCTGCTTGTACCCAGAAAATGGCCTAAGGATGCCGAGTGTTGAGTCACTGGGGCCAGACCAGGTAAGTAACTCAGTCTGAGCACTGCAGAGACTAGATTTGAGGAAGTTAGTAAGAGATAAACACCCCGCTCTAGCTGTTAACACCAGGATTTGGGGCAAGAATATATCATCTCCTCGCATCCTTTTGCTGTGTGAAAGGATGAGACCTTAGGGAGAAGAAATAATGGGATGAAATTCTGTTATGGGTTATGAATGTTCTTGGCAAGAAATTTTAAAGAGTGGTTGGATGGAGGTCCAACTAGTAACTCAAGGTATAAGACCTTTCTCACATCGAATTTAGCCTTCTAAGGCTGCTAGGAGTTAACACAACAGTAATTGTCAGGCAGTAGGTAGGTGGTGATGTGAGGAACCCCTGGGGAAAGAGGGGTCTCTAATGATGAGGGTGTTGCCGAACACTGCAAATGGCTTAATTAAGCCAAATATTACAATTAGCTGTTGTTCCCTATTGCTTCTTACATTGCTTAAAAAGTAAGGGCAAGGTTCCCTATACCTGGAAACCTCTAAAAGCATGGGGGTGAATTTTGAATAGACATTAAAAAAAAAAAAAGTGGAATTTAATATTTTTCAGCTTATGACCATGTCACATCAGATTTACTGCTTTGCAGTAGCTGGCAAGAAACTTATTAGGAAATAATACTGCTACCTCAGAGCTGGGGTGTTAATTTTTAATTGATTACTTCTTTGTGACAATGATGGAAGTGGAATATCAAAGATGGGCGAATAGTATAGCACATGCCCTTGCTGTTCTGGAAGCACACGCTGAGCCCCAAGCTGTTCTCAAGGCTTTTCTTTCCCAGCTGGTCGAAATAAGTCTCTGCCAGCCTTCTCCTGCATCCTGCTAGCACGTGAACATCTCTCCGTCTCTAATGCATTTGTTATCACTGTGCCACTGCAGGGTAACAGATGAGGAAGCGAAGGCAGGAGAGAGGTTTAAACCCTTTTGTTCCAGTGGGAATGAATCACTGAAAGATGGTTTATGGAGTTGACAAAAATTAATAGAAGTCCCCTAGCAGAGGAAGGGACCTGAATCTCCATCACTCCATGATCTGAAAGGGACAACAGAACAGCCAGGGTGTATAGGGATGTCTTGGGAGAGGGGTGCAGTGTGCAACTACTACCCGAGAGGCATGAGCTCCTGCAAACGTCTCACCACGGCTGCTGCGCTGACAGCCAAATGCCATTCACTGTGTGCATCACCAAGATCCAGCTCCGCTATTTGAGTCTCTCCAGGCTTTTCTCATAAGGTGGGTTCCCAAGGCTCAAGCCTGCCCCAAATGCTCCCTGAGGGCTTAGGTTGGAAAAGGAGCTGCTCTTTCCCCCAGGCTGCCCTCTCTACCTGCCAAACATGTTCTTCACTGCAAAGTGAAGCATCTGTTGCCTACACATGGTAAGATTGAAAAGCCAGCATCTGAGGATAAAATATGAAGGGAAAAAAATTGCTTCAGTTGCAGCTGCTGGCAGGGAGCAGCTCAGGGAGACTGAGAGCCAGTCAGAGGAATATCAGCCCTCAGGTTCTCACTGGGTAACGTCTCTGGCAAACCATGCTTGCCACAAGTGGTCAAATACCTTGCTTTTTAATATGCCATCCAAGGAAATGGCCCCTGCATGTCCCCACCCCCTCAAGCTGAACAGTTTTGCCACTAATGTGATTCATGAATGCCATTTTCCTTCAGCGAGCTGTGTTTTTCCTTAGAGACTTCCCTTGCAGTCATGAAGCAACAAACTTTGGCTTTCAAAGAGCAGGTAGGATCAGAGCTTCTGGTGGTGGGAGGATATTCATGTGCACATATATATATGCACAGAAGTTACTTAAGAATTAGGGTTTGTTTTCCAAAAGGACTTAATGACTTATTTTGGTATGTTTGGCTTTGTAAACTTAACAAATCTTTCTAATGTAAAAAAATTCTCAAAAAAGTTTTCAATCCCCCTTAGTCTGAATCTGTTATCTCAGGTACATCACTGTTTACTTCAGTGTGGACTGGGAAGCACAGTCCCCAGCCTTCTCCAAAAAACATAGGAGGAAAGTGCCTGCTGCAGTTGACAGATGCAATGGATTGACACTTTGTGAGAGTGTGTGTGTGTGTGCGTGTGCTTGCCTATGTGCACTTCATCCTCAGAAACCACAAAGCTGCAGCCTATTTGATGAAAGAACTTTGAAGTGCAAATGGCAAAGCAAGCAAGCAACATCAGGAAGTGTAAAACAATTTTTTTCCCCTTTTTTTTTTCTTTTGGCCTTTCTGATTCATAAAGAAGTTCTCCAGTCAGTCCTAGTGCATTGGTAGAAGCCTAGCTGGCAAGGAAAGGACAAGTTAAAAGCAATGTAGTGAGTTGCTGTCTGAAGCTTGTTTCATTTATGATTATTTGCAATATACTGGGTTGTATGAATACCGTCTGTTTCACACATGATCACACTGAAGTTTTTCTTTCTCAAAGGCAAGTCTTGGAGCTCAAAGAAATCACAAAGCCAGCTTTGCTCCCTTCTTTCAGATGTGCTTTTAGGGGTCAGAGGTGGAGGGGAAAGCTAGAGGTAAGTGTGCTTTCAATCTCCCCTTCCACAGGGCTGATAGCCAGCACTAACCAAGGCTGTGGCTCCTTGCCTGTTATGCAAAGCAAGTACTGGTGTATCTTAAAACAAATTATATGCAGTCACACACTTCTGCTTTAAAAAGTTCCCAATGGGACTTGTGGTTTAGCAGAGGCAAAAGGCCAGAGCCAGAGAATGCAGGGAGGCAGTCCTGCAGCCAGATTTGGTTTCACCTGAAAAAGGACTATCTGAGAAGAGGAAGCAACTTGTTGCTTTCTGTTTTCAAGAACTGGATAGATGGAACAGGCTTCCCAGTTCTCACCAGTCTTACCTCTTTGTCTCACTGCTTGGTGCTTGTTGGAGCACTGAAACCAGCGTGTGGATGACCTGACCCCAGTGGGAGCTGGATTTGACTGCTCTGATTTACCCAAGTTAGAATTCGTCTCCTAGAAACTGACTGAGGGCATCATCCATTACTGTCATGTTTGGCTTTGGGTGGATGAGCATCATCTCTGGCCACAGGGATAAAGCTGTCACTGCCCAGTCTGGCCTGGAAGAGAAGGAATACTTCTTCTGTGATTTCAGAGAAAGAAATGTCTACTGGCTGGACACTAAGTGTGCTAGACTCTTCAAAAAGTGATCTTTTTTTTACCCATTCTTTCTCTGAAGGATCAAAAGCAATTCAAGAACACAGAAAAGTGGGAAAACAGACCTGGGACTTATAAGCAAAAAGACTCTATTGTGTATCAGGTCTGAACCCATCCCCTAGTTTACATTTCACTGCTCATTTTCAGAAAAAAAATCAGTCTTGAGGTTTGCCTTCTCTGCACTTAACACAGCGATTATGTTCATCCTATTCAGATTCCAGATTCAATTTTTCTTCCTTTTTCTGAGGCCTGTGCTGTTATTTTCCATCCATCTACTCTTACAGTTAGAAAACGTAAGTTTGAGAGGCTGACTTGATTTGCTTTTTCCCTTGGGGAATAATAGATGTCATGGTGTTTAGAAAAATGAAAAGAAATAAAAACATTCCATGCACCAAAGGGTGTGGGGAGAAAACCATATAAGAAATCCACATCCTAAATACTGTAATCTGGAGCTGACAAAGATGGTCACAGACTTATTTTCTTCTTCTGACTCAACCTTCCTTTAGCCAATACAAAAAATTCTTGTAATTCCTTCTCTCCAGGAAGTTTGACAGCATTGTCTCAAGCTGTGTGCTTTCCTTGCTATTAATATGTACCATTTGTGGAAGTTTTGATTTTTTTCTAAATATTCTAACAAAAAAGATTTTCCAAACAGTCATAATTTTTTGTCTCTTTCAGTCCTGTCTGTCATCTCATTGTAGGTGTCTGAAAGGCAAATAGACATCTGTGGAGTCTAAACAGGAGCTCTGGCAATTTTATACAGCTCTTTCCCCCCCACTGCCTGCCTCTGTAATCTCACAATAAAATTGGATTTTTGTATCTCTTTAACACTCCAAAAAGTAAACCCCTTTCATAACATGTATCATTTTCCAAGGTAATTTGAAGAGAATACCTTTCACTTTCAAATTGCCCTTTGGCAGATTTGAAACCACTGTTGTTTTGTGAAAGCTCTTGGCATTTAAAACTGCTTTGTAAGAAGGAGGAGGAGGAATAATAATAATAAAAAAAGTTCCCAACCCTGGCTACTTCGCGTTCCTTCTGATCTGTCCAGAGCTTTTCAAGTGAATGGGAACACGCCAATAAATGCATTCTGAAGAAAATCTCATTTCGCCCCTAAATGGTGCTTCACAATTTCCAATTCACGCTGTTGCCATTTTTACAGGAATTGATGGCTGCCATTGTTATCAAAGCTGACAGGCCTCTGGTAGGTTGCACAATCAGCGCAACCTGCTCGAGCCTTTCATTATTCCCAAGTGGCAGATTCTCATGATATCTTTCTTTTATAGGCATTGCTCATTTTTATTTCACATTTGACATGGCTCCTCCACTCGCTTGCTGCTGGGGTGAGGAGATAAAACGGCTCCTCTAAAGTGAAAGGAACAACAGCTCCGACACACGCTGAAAGTGGTTGGCGGCTTCTGTCCTTCCAGCGTGTTTCAGATCAGACACTGCTCTGTTTGTTGAAATTAGCAGTTGGGTAATTGCCCAACTGATTCATTCTCAGCTGCTTGCAGACATGCAAACGTCCTATGAAAGCAAATCCAAATCAAAGGTTTGGGGGCTTTTATGCTTGAGAAAATAAAGAGGCTAGTGTTTCTGTTGAGCCAGTTTTGTCTAAAATTCGCTCTCCTTCTTGTTTTAGGACCCGGAAGGGTGCTGAAATTCCCCAAACCGACCAAACGGGTCGTGAGGCTGAGAAACAGAATGAGTGGAGGAAGGGTGACCAGCTCCCCAGGAATGTGAAGGAGCTGAATGAAAGATGAAACTCCCTGGAATCGAGAGGTGTTTACCTGCACCGAGTACGATTGAGGCAATCTGAAAGCATGATATGCTCCTCCCTCCCACATTTTCTCATCAATAACACTCCAGCCAGAAGCTCTACTCAAGCTTGAATAGGGCCTATGAACACTCTGCAAGTTCATTGTATGACACAGACAGCAATAAGGGGTGAAAGAGAAGGCAGGCCTTTTGACGAAACTTTCATTAACCTTATTTTTCAGGGTTTTGCTGTATAAGATTTGATAATATCAAATAGGAGATTCCTGGTGGATCTGGCAAAGATCCACCAAATCCTCCAACATCATCCCAAAGGCTTTGTGTTTTTCCTTACCGGATTCCCATAGGATTCTCATCTTGCCTTTGCCTTCAACCCTGGCTGTGCTTTCAGCATTTCTTCTATTATTTAACCTGCAATTGCTTTGAAGTTGTTCTTTATGAGGAAACAGCTGTGGTCGCTGGCTGTGTCTATCCTGTTCAGAAGGTGATCTGCAGTGGGTTTCTCCTAGCCACTGGACATGGGGATAGCTTTCTGAAGGTATTTAGACACCTAAAGGCATCAAATGGACTATGAAACCAGCTGTATAAATGTAGTTCTGTAGCTGTTAAGCTTATACTTACGCACATAATTTAGAGGGAATATGAGGGAGGAGGGATCTGTGCTTCTGCATCAAACCTGGCTTCTCTAGATTTAGTTCAAGTTTAACCAACCTCTGCTAAGTGCTGTAAATAGAAAACCTGAAGAAGTCAAATTTCCTTATAGGGGAGTGGCCAGTGAAAGATGTGGGTGAGTGCAGCAGTCAGTGAACACCATAGGAACAGAGATGCAAGGGAAAGCAGGGCACAAAACAAGAACTGTACTAGAACAGGCAGGAGAAACATCTCCCCCATCTCCTGGCCTTGCATCACAAAGGTAGTCAAAGCCAGGGGCTTTCACGGTCTCAGCCTTCTTCCCTCTTTCTGGTGCTTGGCATCATTGTCATAAGGGAAGATCTATTGCTTAATAAAAATAAAGAAGGGGGAAAAAGCAGCCTTGCAGGCAAATGAAGAAAAATATTCTGAACAAATAAATTAGTTGGCAGATATTGACAAATAAGTAACTCTACAGCCCCTAGCAGCATAATGGCCATAAATACTCAAGAGAAGATTGACAGACAGGGATAATATCTTTTATTATTAGATGAAGATCTATAAGTAGCAAAATAATTTAATAATTAAAAGAAAAAATTGAAGGAAGTTTTGGGCAGAACGTCCTTTTTTGGGTCTGAAGCAGCAAACTACCAGGTAAATAAACATTAGGGACAGTTGTCCTACTTTGATTTAATTACATTACTCAGTTAAACAATTAGAGAGGAAAGGGTTGCTAAAATCTCAGAAGCAGGTGGGAACATTCAGGTTTGATTTCCAAAGACAAGCTTTCATGAGGATACTGAGTCAGGTATTTAATCCCCTCCTTCCGTTGTCTGTTTGTTCCTGGTCTTATCTTTGCTGCAGAGGCAACTGCTGCTTGTGCAAAGGTGCTGTGAACAGGGTCAGGGAACTGAGTGAATCAAAAAATAAATAATTAAAAAAATTATATTTTAAGCCTTTTCCTTTAGGTCACAGGACAACAGTAGGGGTAGGAGGGGCAGGACAACAGAGGGCAGCCACTGCTGAAAATGTCAGCTCATGGCCCCACTACTTCCAGAACTAATGCTATGAATAGCTGATGTCCATTTTGGACCTGGCATCACTAGGAATTAGCAGAAAGTGGGAAAGGGCTGGCTGGACACTGTCATGCCACATAGGACAAGAAGTGTTGTACCAAGGGCATGCTGTCCAAAGATTGTTTGTCATGTAAGCTGGAGCCTAAGATGTGACATAAAAGAGCCTGAGGACAGGAGGATTTTTCATGATGGATGGTAGAAAAATACACGTGGTGTCTATGGGTAGGGTTTAGGATGGACTGTTACTATTTGCTTTGTTAGATTTCAGAGTTAGATATGAAGAATAATGATCCTTCATGTAGCGGTGAGAGACTTGATTTCCAGAAATGACTGCCTTCTAGCAGCTTTCATAAGCCAGATCTTGCTCTCCTCATAAAACTCAGAAGAAAATAAGTTCCTGACCAAGCAAGACACTGAATATGTTTCCTTCTTAAGCACAGATGAAAGACCCAGCATGAGAAAGGTGCATATTCTTTCTCACCTGACAGGAAAACATGTACCTGCAAGAAACACAGATTAAGAGCCTACAAACAAACCAGGTGAGCAGACAGCCCTACACTTGTATTCCCTGCCTGTTTCTCATATATGGAAATTCTTGCTTGTAAATCTCCAAAGGACATGCTGAAGTCTCACAGGTGATGATGCTGGTTTGCAGAGTCTTGCTACCCAGGGCACTCTGCTCACATCCACGTTCCCTACAGTTCCTGCTGGCAGGTATCACAGAAGATTAATTTCACACCATTCACCATCACAGAGCAAAGTGGCAGCTTCTTATGTGATGTATAAATTATCCTCTTTCATTATGTTGGATGCTTAAACAAACTATCTGAAGATGCATTCTTCTTTGTAATAAGATATAAGAGGTTCAACTATTTTTAATGTGACAGAGTAGCTTGTTTAGAGGATAAATCCCCAGCAGCGCACACTTGCCTGGAAACAAGACAGAAAATATTTTCTCATGTTAAGTTTTCCAAAAGCAAGCCTACAAAGGCTATGGATGCACATCCAATGTGTGGTTCCAGTCCATACATCATGTGTGAAACACAATGACCAGAAATCTATTGCTTTCATGGATTCATCTACTGCTCTCATGGCAGCTGCAGCAGCCCCAGGGTTGTTGTTTACTCTGTGTGTTTTGGGGGAATACAACCTCTGTGCTTGGTGTTTTTGTCCTGCCCTGAAGTAAAGCTCTGACCTGAATTTTATCTTTAATCCATTTTGTTGTACTGCTGAGATGGAGGAAGGTTTTAATATCAGAGCTTAGTTATTCCTGTCTGATGAAGGCTTCTACTTTAGGGGAAGCGTTATTTAGATGAGCGACCAAAAGCGGATTCAGTGGCAGGAGCTTATCAGCTGTTTGAGATAAGGACTCAAACAAACTGGTGCCCTGTATTCCTCCTCCTGGCCTGCTGGTCCTTGCCTCGTTCCTGGGGATTTGCTGTCATTACTCCTCATCTTTTCTGATTCATCTTTCATTGTTAACATGAATAATGAGACTTATATGGAGCCTGTTATCTTTTCCTGGAGACCTTGTGGTTTAAGCAACATAATATCTAGGTTGAAATCACCATTAGGCAATTTTTTTGAAGGAGTGCAATTTGTTTTGGGCTGGAGGCAGAGTGTACTGTGCCCTGCAGTCTGCCCTCTCCCTGCTTGGTAGTGCAGTTCCTGAACCAAAATGATTCCTGATTTACCCTCAAATACCAGAGTTTTAATGGCATCTGCTGAAAACAGGCTTTTATAATGATGAAATGAAGGGGGTAGTGTCACAGTGTGACATCACCAGTCTTCCCAGCACATGTTGTACCCATGAATCTCTTTTTTTTTCTCCAAACTGAACTGGAGTATGTTTACATTCTCCAACGTGATTCTGTGATGTCCCTCACAGCTCTCTGGGATTTTACCTTTGTCATCTCCTAGTGCTGGAAGCTCCTACTGCTGATCGTAACTATACAAGCAATCCTGCCTGCCAAGTGCAGGTACAGAACTAGATCTCGCTGTGATGGTACCAAATGTCTGTGACGTCTCTAAGATCAGAAGGTACTGATTTTCTTCTACAGTGTTTCCCATCATTAACAGTAAAAAATGTAAAACAGTAAGTAAACCAGTAAGAGACATCTGTTCATCCATCCATCCATCTGCCCATTACCTCAGCACTCTTTAACATCTAGCTGATGCCTACGAGCCCATAAACCTCCCTGAATCTGGAGAAGGTACATTTAAGATATTTCGGCCTTGAGCACAGCCTTTAAAGCCACATCCCTTTGATCTTGTAGCCAGTCACCCTGACAAAGGGACTGTACTTTGTGTGAAATCCAAGGTTGGGGCTGTTAACCCATCTAAGTCTGTTTCACACCCTGCTTGATTCGTTGTTTTGGGGAAACATCTGAATGGGAAGGGGTTTTTAAGTTTCCTTCAGATACTTAGACTAACCCAGGAGATGTTTTGGGAAGATGCTAAATAACATACTTTAATAGTACTACTGTGTCGGCAGATTACAAATATTATCCCTTTGTGGTTACTTTCTTCAAAGTGACAATAAAAGAGCCAGATCAGTGCATCTATAAGTCATTTGCATTTTGTGTTATTTTCGTATGATTATGTGTTTGAAGAGAAAATGCTTCTTTCTTCTTTTCTTTCCTCCCCCCACTTCCAAAGCTCCCTTAATTACTTTCAGTTCAGGTTGGCTTACCATCTTATTCTAGGTAATGAAAGACAGATGGGAAATAGTGAAACTTAGTCTAAAGTCAATCAGTCTGTTAAGTTGAATACAAAACGCACTTGTGGTTCATTCACTCCTGGTAGGGAAACAGAGATGCAGATGAATCCCACTGAACACCCAGAGAAGAAATGAAAAAAGATCATTAAAGCAAATATCAATGCTACAGATAGGAGAGGGAATGAACACAATGTGCTCACTGTCTTTGAAGTGCTGCTGTGTTACAAAAGCACAGGAAATAGTTTGCATGAATTTCAGAAGTTTTTAATCTTTTCTTTTTTTCCTCCCTCCCTTCCCAAAAGTTTCATCAGCCTTGATTATGAATGGTGGAGTGACACAAAGCGATGGTACTTTTATTGAAGTTTGCATATTTATGTGGGTGAGACTAAAGTGAAATCCCCGTGAGTTAACAATTCCAGAGATGGCTGGGGAGCACCTTGCAAAGGGAAGTAGTTGTCTGTCCCCTCTAGTTCAGAGGCTGGTGCACAGCTAGAAAAGGCTGTTATGTTACAGGCTGTTGCAAATAACCTGTGTGCTCTCATGCTTTCAGGCTCTCTTCCCTACCCAGAGGGCTGCAGTTGATTGATAGAAGTCTTGAGTGGAGGTTGGCAGCTGCAGCTGGGCCTCAGCAGCTTGTTGGGCTGTTCTCACCACCAGCATGTGCCTGCTTTTGGCAACCAAGTTTCTTGGTTGTTCCTGTCTCCCAGCTCCCTGATGGAGCAGCATGGGCTAGTGGGACAACAGATTTTGTCTACTTGTCCAACCCTGATCAGTTAAACAACTGTGTGTGTGCCCTTCCTCAAGGTGGGACTCAGAAGAGACCACTTTTAGTGCCATCGTGCCTTTCCTTCGTAATTCACTTTCCCTGGCTGTAGGATGAGGGAAAGGTTTCCAAACTCCCCCAGGCAGGTTGTTCTGGACCATCTCATGCAGTGTGCTACAGAGAGGTTAACTGGGCACCAATTCCTTTAATCTCCTTATCTCCTTAGCTGGGAAGATCTGAGTGGAGAAATTCTCATTTCCAGTTCACATTATGTACATTAAAACTCCAGCAAAATTTCCAAGGTAGGGTGGCATATGTAAATTTTTGTAACTGCTGATTTCTCTCTGACTTGCAGGTGTTGGGTTTGTTGTTGGCCCATTGCCATTAATTAGAATGAATTTTAATGGCTTCATGTGGCTTAGATGGGAGGCAGTTATAATTAATTCCATGTGTACATGTCAGATATATGTGTATGAGAAATCTCTTGATCAAAGAATTGTTTCCTTTCAAGAACAAAAGCTGATGGTGCCAGCAGCCACATAGGACCAACCTGGACTATGCAGCCTGAATTACTCTGTGGCTGCAAAACCAGCTGCAGTTATTCATAGTCCCTGAGACCACAGGCAAGGTCCCTCGCTATGATATGCCTTAGTTCCCACTTTCTGCAAGAAGATCAGTGCTAGAAATCACCTTTCAAAAAGGTTTTTGTGATCACTTAACAGCACGCAATGTGACCAAAACCAGCCGTGCAGGCAAAGTAACTGGAAATCGCTCCAGGAAAGGGATGGCAGCTTAGGTCTCCACTGCTATCATTTAGCAGCATCTGTGAGAGACAGAGTATGGGGAAAAATGGCTCATCTTGACATCTCTCACAAAAGGACGGCCTCCCTTTACGCTCCTGTTCAGACTACCCTTTTCTCATATGACAAGAAAGGGGTGGGAAGGTTGCCCTCTGTTCATTTTTCAGGCTTCTCCTCTCCTTTCCTAGTGTTCGATTTTTCCCTTTCAGATGCAGGGCTCTGTGCTAATGAAGATTAAAATGTCTGTCTGTCCTTCCTTAGTGCTGGCACAGAACAAGTCAGTCGGTGTCAATATGTCTCTGACTTTCCTCAGCCCCTTGTGCAGCCAGCTTGTGGTCTCACAGGGAAGAGGGTAGGTGGCTGGTGGAAATGACCCATTTATTTCAGCAGGCAGAAGGTGTGCGAGAGGCTCCTGGATGGCTACAACATAAATGTATTATTCTTTTAGGAGCTCAGAGTTAAACATCCCTTTTAATAAGGATGAAACACTTACATTTGCATAAGTGTCAGCCTTAATGGGAATTTAAAATGGATAAAACAGCATGGGGATCACTGCTGTACAATTGGAGAGGCTGGCAAGATGGCCTGAGAAGAGCAGTGCATGTCTTCTTGGCATGGAGGGTAATGTCTGTGATCCTCCCCAGCACCTGCACAGGGTGCTGTCAGGAAACTTAATAAACTGTGCTCAGTAAAAGACCACAGAAGAGCCCTAAGCTACACAGCCTAACATCAGAAACAGCCTCCAGCATACATATTAGAAGAGATACTATGAAATATAAGGCTTAGACTATTTTCCAAATTAAAGCATCTCAGTGTGTTACTGGGAGGCAGCCGGGCACTGGTGGCTTACCCTCTGTTCATGTTTTTACTCTGCAATGGATGCAGCTTGATGCAATTTTTTTTTTTCCCCTGGGCATAAACCATGCTATACTGTCTGGGATGTTACCACAGGGTAGGGAGGAGCACATGGACAATTACTGTAGCCCAGCTGCTGTGTAATAATGTACTAATCAGCAACCTGATGTTCTGCCCCAACCTGATTTGAAGCCTGAGCTTTGACTGTGATTCGGCTTGAGTGTCCCTTGGGTGGGTTTACAGCTCGTTGTATTTTAGTTAAGCCTATGGAGAACTTTCCATGAAGTGTCTTTTTCCTTACTGTCCTTTTTCAGATTGAAGGATGTGAAAGCCTCATTGATATAATGAACCAAGACAGGGCTCTTGCAGGGACACAATGTTGGTCCTTTGGCAATCCAGTATAAGAGTTTTTTGAGAAGATGAGAAAGTGAGTATCCACTGCTGGCCAAGAGGAAAGGATCTTAATTTGGCTACAAAACTCTTCCTTGTAACTATTTACATCCAATTGCAGGTGACAGCACTCTTGGACAGGTGCTCAATCAGCCTTAGAGGCATGACATCTTTACCTAGCTTACTTTAGGAAAGGTTCCCACAGAGCTGCCATAATCCCTCTAACTGGACACTAACAGAAACCTGCCATTTTCTCCTCACGACTACTGCTGCCCTGACTTACTCCAAATCTTCTTTGGGGATCTCAGCAGGACTCGATAATTCTGGTGTGCTGCTGTGCTAAAGCAGAGATTCGGTTGCTAAAAGCCTCCAGTAAATGCAGAGGGTGGCCAGGGGGCTTGGATCCAGTCCAGCTGCCAGTGTAGACACAGCAAATAATATGTTGACCGAACTTGTCTATGTCCCCTTGCAGGGATCAGATCCTGGTTCCTGCTTCACAACAACTAAAGCTGCTCTGACAGGAGTGACTGATGTCTTTAGGTCCTAGAGTCACAGTTCAGTTCACGTGCATGACCCAGCCAATGGCCTATGGCATGTTTTTTCTGAAAACTATTTCTTTGCAGTCTGGATTTGGCTTCAGGCTCTTAACGTGGGAACGCTAGTGCCTCAGAAAAGTTATTTTGTAGTTGCCTTTATTTCTGTCAAAGCAGTTCTATTTTTTTTTTTTAATTGGAGCTGCTCTATAGCAGCTGTGATTATAAATAATTTTTGATGTAGCTTTCCAATGCCTTAAAATTCCACTCATCTGGCCCTTGGTTTAGAAACGGCTGATCCTACAACACCCCTTTTTCCTTTTCTTGATGTTGACAGCAGCCCTATTGGACTGGAGTCTGAAAGGTTAATTGACAAAACCATAATTAGTGAGAGTTTCAGCACCCTGGTGCAAGCTGGGGATGTCCCATGCCAGTGATGAGTAGTAAGACTTCAAAAAAGAAAGCTGGGTAACAGCAAGACAGATTGCCTATCAGCCCTGTGTAAACTGATGGATTCATGATTCTGTATATGTTTTTGGGTTCTGCAGCCTGATCAATTGCCAGAGTCAAACCCAGTCCTGCCCGAGATCCAGTGGCCTGCACATGACTTGGTCTTGCAAACAACTTCATTTCTTCTTTGAAGTGGCTGGCAGTTGGGGAGATGCTGCCTTTCTACCATGAAACTTTGGTCAGAAGTGGAAACACATGTGGCTTTTTAAAGGAGAGTTTGCAGGGTGGGGGAAAAAAAAAAAAAAGGAGCAGAAGGACTCAATTTTGTATTACTTCCCCCCCCCCCCCCAAGGGAAAAACAGCTGTCCCATCCCAGTGGAGCATGTTTGAAATGCTTTTGAAAGGCACTGTGAGAAGCTTCACTTCTCTATAACCATTTTCTGCAGCTAAATAAGAAAAAGTAACAAAACCTGAAAAAACAGTGGAGAAGTCCAGAGGCCTCTCACAAGGTTTTCTGCTAAAAGGTAAGCTTTCCTTGTCACTTAGATGGCAGCTGCTGGCCAGGACAGCCTTTCAAGTATCTGAGCAAAGAGATAAGGACATGTGTGTCTGCACGTGTGGATCCTTTGGGCAGCTCTGCGTGAGGAAAAAAGCCTCACTGAATGTGGGAGAAGGCAGTGTAGCAGTTAGCATCTTCAAATGCTTCCCCTACTTTCTTTGAAAAATCACACCAGGCTGTGTTATTTCCCTCACAGATTAGAATGAAAATAATGTCTTTCCTAATGAACCCTGCATGTGGTGAGGGAGGCATTTTCTATACTTACATTCATGCCTTTATACATAGGTACACAGTAACTTTACATATATAAATATGTCATATACATACATGTATGTATAAGGAATCATAGACAATTTTTTAGCTGTTTCCCTTTGATAATATATTTGCCTCTGCTTATTTATGTTCTTTTTTATACTTTTCTTGACCACTTACACATTTTCCATCTTTTCCCCAACTCAGAACCTGTGTGGCCAGGCCCTGTCTTTCTGCAGTCAGCCAACTCATAGCCAGGAGAAAAGAAATACGGGGCTTTGTGTGTGTGCAATGTTTTCTCTTTTTCCCAGATAACTGAAAATAAATGGTGATTAGATTAAAACAAACAACCATGCGCTCCCACACCCCACTACCGAGACTGGACCTGAGAAATGGAAGAGATTGCTGGCGTGGGGCTGTAGTAATCATAGCCTGGTGTGATGGAGCACACTTCAGGCAGAGGAAATAGACCCCCAGCTTGCTTTGTATTTTATTGGTCTGATCCTGTGGAGCTGTGTTGATTTACTGCAGCAGAAAAAACTATGTTTGTAGACGTGTGCTAGTGAAATCAATTTGCCCACTCCGGAGCGCAGGCTGGTGGAGGCTGAGCATAGCAGGTGCTCTGTGCCCACAGCAGCGAGTAAGTGCTCTGGACAGCAAACGAGGGACGGAGGAGGCAAAGAACATGTAGGTGGTGGGGCTCAGTATCTAACCAGGTGAGTAGGAGGCCTCTGCAGTGATTCACTGTGATGACCATTCCCCTGGCCCTGTACCCACCAGCTCCCTGCAGGCACCATGGTGGGGCATTTCCAAGCCTGCATCGCTGCCATGTTGAGCAGCCACCACTGGGTGATTTTTCATGCCTGGTTTCCTTCAAGCAATGGGACAGTTTTAAAATGCTCTACTCTGCTCACCCAGCTGTGACAGGGGTTAAGCTTAAGGCCACGGCCATACCTTTTTCTCAACCTTTCTAGCTCGATAGGGCTGCTGGCTCTTTGCCTTTACTCATGCTCTTCAGTCCCTAATAAAAATCAAGAGCTGCCTTCTACATGGCCGTTTCTGTCCCCTCAACACAGCTTGCCATGACAGATTTCTTTTGGGGAGCATGTTATGATCCTATGGACATGACCTTTGGAGCCTAATGTTGTCATGAGGGTTCCTGACTAATGAACACATTCAGAGACATTGGATGTGAAGGGTACCCAGCTCCTGTCTCACAAAGCAGTGGCAGGAAAGGCACCAGAAACCAAGGTTATCAGAGGAATCTGGGAGTGGAAAATCTCAATAAATAAGCAATTCTGTGAGCAGTGGAGTGACTGAAATGTTCTTGATCACCTCTTTCCCCCTTTCTTGTAACATCTGCAGCCTGGGCAGACTTTCAAATCTCTCTTACACACAACAGTGCCATGGGGCAAAGAAAAATTCAGCATATTACTGGAAGTGTTAGCAAGTGTGCAGAGAAAGCTTTCCTGAGATAGGACCGGTGGAGTTTGCAAGTTAGCTGAAAGCACAATGAAAACGCACCACTTTGAGAATGTATAAATAATTCCATACATTATTCTATAGCACATCAAAACAGAGCCAGCCTCACACGCTTCAGCAATTTTTGCTTCTGAGTGTTTTAAATGAGCTTGAAACCCTCTCAGACGCTTTTCTTCATAGGTGAATGGCTATCCAATGTACCAAAAGCAAAAATGTAATTAAACTTTAAACTCTTAAAATGCCAAGTACCACTGGGAGAACACATGGATAAAACACAGTAATTGTTTGTATTTACTCTATGTCTAGTTAGCATTTCTTTTCAGGTGCCTGCCAGAAATGCTAGCTTGGGAAAGGCAAAAACTGAAGAATTGGTTTGTCTTTGTGAATTCAAAGCTTCAAAGTCTTAACTGACTTTCGACGTGATGTGATCTCATTACTTGCAAGCTGGGAATAGTGCTCTACTGGATGCTGGTAATGCAGTGGGACTTCTCTCCCATATAATTCAGAGCCCTCCCCACAAACATACAACCTTCCTCTCAGGCACTACATCCCATCTCAGAAGATCTGAGCATGCTGTACGCAAGGTCTTGAGGCTGCACCTTTAAAATGGAAGAATGAGTCTCTGCTTTCTTTCTCTCAAGTCCTTTCCCCATATTCCTGGGGCCATGGCCATTTCAGAGGCATTGGAAACCTCCATGTCCTGAGCATCAAACTAATGGTTGTGTGCTGTTGTCTTCTTAGTAGGTAAGGAATTGTGTCCTTATAAGAATAATGACAGATGAAAG
>NW_010287922.1:40904-57470 GCF_000700745.2 Antrostomus carolinensis
TTTTGCTGCCAGGCTATATGGAAAATCACGTTTAACCTGTTATATTCAAGTGTGAAGCCCTATGTCTCGTGTGCTGATACACATGCACATGTAGCACCCGGGTAATGCTGCTAGAAGTTAAGGGATTTATTGAATGTATGAACAGTCTTGGACAATGTTCTCAAATCTCTGCTCTGGCTGAGAAGAAATGTTTGTTACATTTCCACATCCTCCTGACTTTAATATGGTGACTGTAAAAAAGGTGTGGGAGAGAAAAGTAAATATGAACTAAACCCTATATTTCTTGAGCATTTCAGAGGATTTGTAGGAGAAGGTACGAACTTGTTCTTTGATCTTTAAAGGGGTTCATGTGGATGTAACTGGCAGGAGCTCTGCAGAGTCTCTGAGGTTAGTAAACACTGCAGGGATTTTTTTTTTTTTCCCAGTTCCTGCCTTTTGCAAGATTAACTTTCCACTACTGATAAACTGTGGTTTCCAAAAAGAGGTGTTATGCACAGGATGCCGCCTTAACTTGGCCCCAGCTTGCTTTTGAGCAGATGTGAGTGAGTCCAATTTTCATACTAATGGATGTTTTGAGCTTATAAAACATTCAAAAGAAAACTGTGATAAAACATCTTAGTAGCATTTGTGAATTTGTTTTTGCCAGACTGCTCCAGTTTACTGATGATTCAGGTAGCTCCACAAGTTCCCAAAAGGTTCTGTATTTGTAGAGCAACTCCTTCTGCTAATGCTCAGATAGAGCAGATTGAGTATATTGCAGTTGTGTTGCAGGATTGTGTTTTGTTTTGAGGCACTGAAAAGGTTGTATACCAACCCACTCTAAAGATCAGACTTCCAGTGTATTGCTGTTTAACAAAATCTCTAGAGTCATCAAAAAATTGCAAAAAGCTTTTGGAAAGTTTCTGAACTTCTGTGGAGGTTTGATTAATTCTCAAGGCAGAAGATTCCCTTCTGCATCTAGACACTCCTTCCCCTTGACATTTGCTCTAGTTCATCTCAAAAAGCTCATCACCTGGGTAAGGCAATTAAAGCAGAAATAACCCTTTTACTCCCATCCCCTCTTTTAAAAATGGCTTCTGATAAAGTCTTGCAGTAAAGACCAGTGGAATCAGCACTATAATGATAATGAGAGATCATTTCCGAAACAGGTTTTTTTAAAAAAATTGTTATTGTTTTCTTGGGGTGGGTGGTTTTTTTTTGTTGTTGGTTTTTTTTCCTTTCTTCATTTTCCAGTCTCTGGAACTCATCTGGCCAATTTAGCCACCCACAGTGCAGACACCTACATCAAACTGTTTGGACTCCCTTAGTGGTGAGGAAGAAGAGACATGCTTCTGAGGGGTGGTCCGTGCTTCAGGGAGTGCTGCCTGCTGGGAGGGATTAAACCAGCCCTGTTCCCTCAGCAGCTTCTATAGGAAATATAAATGATAAGATCACCAGTCCAGGGCTTTCCAGCTGTGTGGTCTAGGGACCTTAGTTTAAAATGTTATTTGTTAGCAGTTTAGATCTAGACTCACATACTGCAAAGCCTGAAGGATGTGAATGAGCAATACCTTTGCTGGATCATAACAAACTTGCAATTTACTTTTTCGTGGTGTCATCTCAGGCTATCCATGGGGAACGGGAAGCCAATCCCTTTAGAAGCCTTAGTTAGATGCTGTGGCCCAGTCTTTTATTTCCACCTTGCCTAGATAACAGATTAAAGGCTCATGTGCAACAACAGGCTTGTACATCTCCTGAATGAACACTGTGCTCCAGGGTAGCCAAAAAGTCGATTGAAAACCAACCTGCAGAAATGTGGTCAGCCATGTCAGAGAGAGCTTCCTTTCCTTGTAGCACAGGGGAGTCTACAGACTTCCTATCCAATGTCTTTTGCTATTAAAATCTAAACAGCAAGACAGAAGCAGTCTCTGTCCTCTCTCCAGGCTGGGAGGTGTTAATGGATGGGTGTGAGAGGTCGCAGTCGGGTTGCAGACGAGTATGAGGAGTGGAGGTGAAAGTTGCGCAGTCTGAACACATCCATCAGGCTTGTTCCTGCCAGCTGCTCTGAGCCAAGTGAAGTGATATAATCACAGTGAAGGCAAACCAAGCAGATCTGAGGAGCAGTGGGTTTAGTAGCCACCTGTATGCATCCCCTGTTGTAGGTAGCTGCCAGGACCATGGGGTTTGGCCATTTTGGATGGGGAAGGTACCTGTCCAAGTCAGAGGTCACCACCATCTTCTCCCTGGGAACAAGATTCCTTCTGTTCTGTCCCACAGAAGGTAAGTGTGGAAAATGTGTCACATCGTAATGACTGTTCTGATATTTTCTGAAGGATTATGGATGAAGCAAAAGCAGAACCTCCTGTCAAAAGCCAGAACCAACAATGAACTAGGCAAGTGCCTTAGTATATGTCAATCCCATGACATTCCCATGGGATCACATCTCCTGTGTTTTAATTAATTTCTTTTTCTTTGCACTTTGTTTCTTTGTTTCTTTCAGCTTCCACTGGGAGTTCATTTCCCTACCTCTTTTAAACTTAAATTTCTCAATCCTGCTTCTTCTCTTTCTTGCTCCATATTTGCTCTCTCAGGCCTTCTACACTGAGAATCTTCATTGCAACCAATCTTGTCTCTGTGTCTGAATACTTGCCTGCTCCTCCCCTCATCCCCACATCTCCTCTTTTCTAGCTTCAGTTCAGTCTGTTTGAAATCCTCCATCAGCTTCCCCATGTCATGGTTAACCTTATGCCCTCCTATATAGCTTCACCTCTCACATGGTGACTCCTCCTTATTCCTCTTTAAGGAATTTGGGATTTATCTTTTGCATTACTTTTTGATCCCTTCACACCCTGAGTTCACCTTTCCCATATTACTTCATTGCAGGGAGGTTTTGCAGACTCTGTATTGATCAGCTAAGTCTTACTTTCCCAACTTCTTTGTGATAAGGGCTGAAGATATTCTATGATGTTTAACGTGGTCTGGGCTTTCCCTTAAAATGCTGCTAAGTCATCGGAGGCTCCATAAAGGTATACACCATTTTACTGTATTATGGCTCTACAGCATAATCATGTTACCCAGCAGAAAGGCTCAAAAAATCTGAGATTACATTTTTTCCTACTAGGTGGTGATTTGTGATTAGAGAACCCAACGGAAAACTTTAGTTGCTTCATTTAGTTCTGCTCTCAATTCATCAGCCTGAGAGTTAATCTCCTGCCTGCAGCCACGGCAGGCTGAAATAGCACCATTTGTTCTAGCAAGTGGGCAGAGAGGACATGGCTGACCTGCTGAGCTTCTCTCTGCCAACTGGCTGCTGTTTGGAGATGTGGGCTGAAGTGAAGATCTACTTGTCTGTGGTTTGGATCTAATTACATTTGTCAACCTTCTGACATTTTCTTTTTTATATCAGATCTAAAATTGGAAGCAAGGTGCTATTTTAGTTGTCAGGCAAAAGGGGCTGCTTAGTCCCACCTGTGTCTTTGTGTGTCTAGGAGTAATGATGAGTACTTTATTTTCTTAAGCTTACAGAATTAGCCCAACAGTGACTGTAAGAACTTTTTAAAAGATGTCTTAAATTAGATAGCATTATATTTGTCTCTTTAATTACCTTTTGGTGAGGTTTCTATAATGCCAGGCAGCACGGATGGATATCGCGGGATTGTTATCATTATAGTTTCTTTCATGAGGTGAAAAGGAGAATATCCCACTTTCTCTATTTCTCCAGCAACCTTACATTTATTGAAAATTAGTTTGGCTTCATTCAGTGCTGTGTAGTCTTTTATTGAAAAAGCTAGTAGGGTTACTTATCTTTCTTCTAAGAATCATCCTGAGTACATCAGCATCCTATCAAGGAACAAATGTAAAAGATGGTATCTGGATACCCAACTTCTCAGTAGCTTCTGTGCTTTTTATCACACTCCAAAGGCTCTTAATCATTACTTCATTAACTTAATGGATGAGATTCTAATTCCCTGAAGACCTGGGTTGTGCCTCCCTTTATCTTTCTGGCTTGTTTACTACTAGGTTTGAGTGAAGTCATGTTAGAATAGTGTTATGTCAAACTATTAAAAATTCAGTGTAATGCTCTCAATTTAATATGGAACTTCTGGTGGGGTAAGTGGAAAAAGATTTAGACTCTTGACCTGCTCCACATTTATGCCTTCTCTCTCTCTCGACTGAATCTATGTCTTTGTTCTGCTTTCCATCACAGATGAATGAGGACCGCCCCAAGCTGGCTGATATCCTATATCGTGAAACCATTACTAGCAAGTGTTTATGTTACGATACATCCAGTTTCATTGAACTATGTTTGAGGGATGGATAAAGAATTCACCACTGCCAATAGAAGAGACACTAATGTACAAATGTGAATAAATACAAGAATACAAATATGTAAGTACATATACAAAGTCATAATTCCCACTTTCAATCCCTAATGGTACTGCTCCAAAGAACACTGCTTCTGCCACATGGTTGAAAACACAGTGGTTATTTCTGTAGTTTTCTTCTGCCTCCCTGATTTTTTTTCTTGTTTCCTGATTGGTCTTTATAGTTCAAGTTTGTTTCTTTCTAACAGTCAGTTTCATTTTACAAGAGAGACATGGACCAGTTAGAATGAGTCCAGAGGAGGGCCATGAGGATGATCTGAGGGCTGGAGCACCTCTCCTATGAGGACAGGCTGAGAGAGTTGGGGCTGTTGTATCTGGAAAAGAGAAGGCTCTAGGGAGATCTTATAGCAGCCTTCCAGTACCTGAAGAGGGCCTTCAAGAAAGCTGGGAAAGGACTTTTTGCAAGGGCAGTTAATGATAGAACAAGGGGAAATGGCTTTAAGCTGAAAGAGGGTAGGTTTAGATTAGATATTAGGAAGAAATTCTTCACTGTGAGGGAGGTGAGACACTGGAACAGGTTTCCCAGAGAAGTTGTGGATGCCCCCTCCCTAGAAGGGGTTAAGGCCAGGATGGATGAGGCATTGAGCAACCTGGTCTAGTGGAAGGTGTCCCTGCTCATGGCAGGGGGATTGGAACTAGATGATCTTTAAGGTCCCTTCCAACCCAAACCTTTCTATGGTTCTATGATTTTCTGTTAGCACAGCCCCTCTAATTTTTCCAATAGGAGATTGGAAAAATTAGATTTCCATCAGGAGATACCAAAAGAATAGCTGTTCTCACTTGGGATTTAATTTCTTGCAATCTTATGGACAGAATGGTAATTAAACACCACTCATTGGTTCAGGAAACTGAGCACAAAGTACTGCTATTTGCATAAACTGCTAGACAATTGGTCTATGCAATGTCTGAATGCTTCATAGCATTAAGGGATTTATCTTCAAGACAACTTCTCCCAGGAGATGAGAATATAGTATCTGTTTTTTGCTGATGATGAACTGATGAACAGAACTATTAACTGACTTCCTAATGACATGTAAGGAAGAGTCACAAGTCAAACCTCAATCTCTTAACTGCTGAACTTTTAACCATAAGACCAAACTCCTTTCAATGACTCATGTATGGCATATTTGGATTTAATAGGTCCACTGTCTTTCTGTTTGTGTATTCATCAGATACTGCTGGCTACAGTTTTGAAGTAATATCTCTTGGTAACAGTAAGTAAGAGGAAACTCAACTTCTAAAGGTTCTGTCTGGTTAGGAACTTGAGTTCATTACAGAAATAGGAATCAACTACTTTTAGTCCATTACTTTTCCCAACAAATGCAAATTATTTCTTCCATGTCCAAGGCTTTAGGTTCATGTATTCTGTTAATGTGCTCAACTGGAATGTGTTCAGAGGATGGCGAAACTGCTTGCATAACAGGTGATGAGAAAATCTTGATAAGATGGTTTTGAGGGAAAGTCTTCAGACAGTCAAGGTTTTGATATGATATGAATAGACCATGTAGCCATAAAAGGTTTGGGAAAACATTTTAAAAAGTATTGTGAACGTAATGATATGAAAAAGTATAGAAGTGCTGTTAATGTAGATTAATTTTTAATGACTGCATGAAGAACTTTCATATATATATATACATATGTAATGAAGAACTAAAGCTATATGGAAACTAGTTAGTCTAAGTTCTAAAAGCGCATGTGTGAGAAGCAGTTCTTTGGGGTTTTTCTTTAGTATGAGATTTTTTGGTAACAACTGCTAGCCTAAGAAGTCTGTGAATATGAAAGGACTAACAAACTGCTTGCAAGCCTTTTACTTTATCAGACTATTTATTTATTATTTTAAAATCATAATGATCATTAAGATCACTCTGATCAGTTTGTGGCTGTGACTTTCTACAGTGAGCTGGTAGAATCAAACCTAACCAAAGTAACAAGCGTTAAGTTCTACCTAATGTCACATAATATGATTGTTACTGCTCTGTTTTACTGTCTTCTCATCCATCCACTCATCTAACCCCAGTCACAAAGCATGTTGGATGCTTCTTCCTCACAAGCCCCAGCTCAAGTCAGAAAATGAGATCATATTTATTTTATGTGAAAAGTTAGGCACAAAGAAACTAAACAGTTTGCTGGAGATCTAAAAAGCAAAGTGGAGAAGTGAACAGTGCTGCCTATAAATCTTAGTCTCCAAGCAGGATACAAAACATGGGTATTTTGCTATTGTTTCTTTACTGCTTTAAATTTTGAGCTATTCCACTCACTGAACACCAAAAGTTTTCAGGGCTGCTGGTTTCAGGTCCCAAAGACTCCTTGCCCTTCATTAGTCTAAGCTGCAATTCATCACTGTCTTACCAGAAAACAAACAAACCCAAACTCTTTGGTGAACTGACAGTCTAGAGTGCTTCCTTCCCTTTTTGCTTGATTTCTCTTTTGTATTACAAACTACAAGCCTTCACAGCTGATGCTGAGCTTTCTGACACCAGTTTTCTGGAAGAATGTGTCTACTTTCTTCCACTGTCTTTGTAAAAAAGTGCAAAACTAGCTGTTCACTAGGTAGAGTACATCTGCTTGCCCCTACTCTTGGAAGACAGCATGCTTGCTTTGTGCCTTATGGAAAGGCTTAAAGGAGATGTTTGGATCAGCCGTTATCAAAATTAGGTCTAATTCCCAAGTTGTAGTTCACCTTGCCATGCTCCCAGGAACCAGTCACATCTTGAGTAACAGAAAGGCTTAAGAAAGTTAATCAAGAAATGCTATGCAAGACTCCTCAGAGCTTGAACGGGGGACTTTCTTTCCAGTTCTCTGCCTAAAACCATCTCACAGTTCTGCTAATAACACCTTGCTAATCCAGCCACAAGAAGTGAGCCTCATAGTACTGCATTGCAGCCTTCCTCCAGAGCTCACTCTGTGTACTAGCTAGTTACTTAAAACTGGAATAAAGTTTCTTTAGCAATGGCATATGATTCTTCTCATTGCAAAACCAAACAGGATGAGGTGGTGTCACCATATGGGTATGGTATTGCCCTATGATGCCACCATATCTCTTTTTCCTTCCTAAAATATTTACTATTGTGCACCAGAAGAGATTCCTATAAATGTAATAGGCCTGCAGAAATCTAGTGTCATGCTGCACTGAGACTTCTGTCTAAATAGACCTCAATTTCACACCAAAGGAGCACTGTGACTCCACACTGTTCTGTCCTGTTGTGTTGCTAGTAAAGACACTATGCTTTTTTGCAAGCTGCAGCCCAGGTGCAGTCATTAGTTCAGCCAGAAGCTGCTGTGAGTGAGGGCTGGTGGACAGCAAAAGGATGCAGTTTCAGTGAAGAAGACATCAGGAAAACAACAGATGAATGAGCTGTGGTAGTTGTTGTGTGTGAAGTGCTTCTGTATTCATGACAACCTGCTCATTTGCAGAGCGCAGAAAATCAATCAAAATCAAATGCAAACAAAGAAATGATAAATTAATCAATAAAGCCATAAGCTAATCAAATGGCACCCTCCTCAATTATTCTAATAGAAAAAGAGCAATTGCTGGTTATGGCTCCTGGTTTAGAATGGCAATCTTTGCAACCAAGCACTAATTCAGGTGTTAGTTGACTAAGTCAAATGAGCTGTATGGAACAGGATTCCACTTTGGGCTTTTTCATTTAATGACATAAATGGATTCAGTTTCCCAATTTCATACACCTTCCCCAAAGACTGTAAAAGAACCATGTACATTAATTTATATTTGTGTATAGCCTCAAAGATGTATTTTGTAAAGGCAGGACTACAGGACTGTGGTGGTTTAACCACAGGTAGACCATGCAGTCCTGCACTCACTCCCCACACCCGCTGAGATAGGAAGGGAATCACAACAAAGGGGACACAGGATTAGAATGAAGGACAGGGACCAGTTATGGTCATGGGCAAAACAGTCTCAACTTGGGGAAGAAAAATCAATTTAATTTGTTGCCATTCATCTGAGTAGCACAGTGAGACATAACAACCACATCTTAAGACACCTTCCCCCCACCCCCCCCATCTTCCTGGGCTCAAATCACTTTGCTCCCAATTTCTCTACCTTCCCCCATCCCAGTAACACAGGGGACAGGGAATAGGGGTTTCAGTCAGTTCACCATTGCTCCTCTTCCCATCATGAAAGTCCAAGAACTAGATGTTCCAAAGCAAGCTTCCTATGGAGTCAAAGGCCTCTTCGGGCTCAGCTCCTGGCTCTGGCATGGGCTGCAGATGGGCTTCCAGTCCAGTGCACCTCCTCACCCCTGGCTCTGGGGGTCCACCCCTGCTCTAGTGTTGAGCATCTCTTGGGGTCTCAATTCAGTCACACCTGCCCTTGGGCTTGGCTTTTATGCTCCAGCGTGGAGTCCTCCATAGCCTACACATGGGTATCTGCTCCGCTGTTGAACCTCGATGGGCTGCAGGGACCTCCTTTGCCTTCTCCTACTCCATGTGGTTGAACTGGGTGTCCGAGGTTCTTTGTCCTCCCCCTCCTCCTCCTTCCTGCTGGCAACGAAGCCCTCTCTTTGTTTAGGCCAATAGTTGTCTTTTGTTCAGGTCAATGGCCTCTCCTCCAGGTTCTCTCCACCTTCCTCTTCTTCCCCTCACAAACATGGATTCACAGAGGAGTTTCTTTATTACTAATTGGCTCAGCCTGGGCTGGGGGGTCTCTGCCTTGGAGCCAGGGGAGCTTTTACTCTCACAAGGTGGCCCCTTCCCCCACTACCCAACACAAGGAGACAGAAAAGCTCTGCTTCACTGCAGGTAGTTGTGCTTTTATGCTATGTAATCTCTGTGATATAATCAAGCTTGAGCTTCAGACCCTCTAATCTTTACTTTTCTTGTTCTAGAAATCCTCTCCTCCATCTACTAGAAATAATTTCCTAATTTCCAGATTAAATGTTTCTAACCTATCTTGTATTTAATTATTTCAAAAGCTGAGTGTCTGTGCTTGAGCTATCTTCCCTTTTGTCTGGTGCTTAATTGGGGATGCAATGGTGGGCTTTTGTATCATGGAGAGAATCCACCTTGTCTGTCAAAGAGCAGGATCTGGTCACTTGCTGATCTAAATCTTTCTGTATTTACATGTGATACTCAGAAAAAATACAACTCTGTTTATCTGCCATAGTATATTCCCTTATTTATTGTTCATCTTCTAGTACAAAAGCAAGAACAAAATTCATATTTCAGTTGATTGGAGTTGAGAAGAAAGTGGTTGTAAAAGGAAACTATGTAGTTTTGGCCTTGGGCCATTACAATAATTTAGTGAAAAATGTTGTGCCTAAGTACCGGGGTGATCATACAATTGACTTTGGCCCTCAGCCTCTCTGAGGTGGCAAAGCAATGGATTTGATTCCTCCAAAGTCCCTGAGGTCTCTAGGACTGCCTGTCAGGTGTGTTTTTGTGTATTCCATAGCCATAGGTCACTGCAGAGATGCTGTCTAAGTACTGCAACAACCTCTTTGCCTTTTGATGTCCTTTGCACTCTGGGGTCCTTTCAACCCAGTGATGGGTGCTTTTACAAAAGTAGTGATCACCAAAGAGTGCCAAACCAATGGAGATTATAGTTTCTCCTGGATAACACTAGCCTGTTTCTGTTGCTGGAGTACAACAACCTTCTGTGTGTTTAATGATGACTCTCTCCACCTCTCTGATGTACCACACTAATTTAAAGTGTTTCCTATTGTCTCCCCTTGTTCAGGAAGAATCTAGTACTGGGAAACCAGCAGCAACATTTGCACGGAAGACAGTTGCTTTCCATTTTGTCTAGAAACTTTGCTCCCACAAAGTTTTCCATGAGGTTTTTTGTTTGTTTGGTTGGTTTTTTTTTTGTTTTTTTTTTAATATGAGAGTGAATCTTGTGTCAAGATAATGAACTTCATGCATTCAAATCAGGACTTCAGCGTTAATTAGGTCACTCTTAGTAGAATGATTTATTCACCTATATTTGGTATTGGCAGCCCTAAGTTTTCCTCCATAGAGAGTCAGTGAAAATCACCTTCATCAATCTTCAAGACATTGATAATCTTGATTTTTTTTCCTCTATTTTAGGTTTTCAGAACTGATTAATAAATAATCTGCTCTGAGGGTCTGATTCAGTAGTTCTTCAAGGTGTTGAGAAGCCTCAAAAGAAAAAAAAAAAATCTTTGTTTTTAGATTTTCAAAGCAAATTATTAAAGATCAACTTTTGAAAACTGATTAGCTATTTTAAGCTGAACTAGAGTGCTTTCATTGATTCTAATAGTCACTGGATGATATTTAATATATTGTACATAGAGAAGATGGCTCAGCTATTTATGTAGGAAAAGAGCTTACAAAAGTCTCCAAAGCCAGAATCAAGTATCTGATGTTTCAAGATGTGAGGGACAGCTTGTAGAAAGAAAGGGAGTTCAGACTGAGAACTTTTATTCCCTTACTATTCCTCTTCTGGGTCTCAGATTTTTTTTTCAGAGCTCTTGACATGGGGGATGGGTAAACCAAGTACTAGTAACCTTCAGATTGTGCATATTTGAATATCTTAGTAAGGCTCTGTTGTTGATCTCTGGAGTATCCTGCAGGCCAGATACTTTCTTGTACTGATGGGCAGGATTTTTTTTCCTTAATCTAGTGAAATACAGCTCCATGCCTTGTTGAATATGGGGGCATGAAACTGTCATGATGCAGTCTTAGAGCAAACAAAAAGAAGTAATCTTCACAAAACATACCCTTAGGCTGTGGAGTTCATTGCTGCAGATGCTGTAGATGCTGGAAGTTTACATGGGTGTAAAACATAGTGGACAAATTAATAGAAAAAAATCCTTTGATGGGTATCCCCTTTGGTTTGGGAAAACCTTTAACAGCATTTCCTGGAGGCTGGAAAAATATTTGGAGAAGCATCATTGAATGCTTGCCCTATTCTAATATGTTATCTAAAATAGCTGGTATTGATCAACATTGGAGGAAAGATCCTGGATCATCTAATTCTCTCTCCTGCTCTCCTTGGCTAATGCTGCCCGTGTGCGCTCAGGCATGTGTGTCATTCTTCTGACTGGATTAATTTTTTTAGTTGGTTGAAATATCATCAAATTTGGCAGAGGGGTAGAAATCTCAAATATAGCCAGTTCCTACATATTTTTTAAAGGAAGTGGCCCGAAAGGTTAAGGAGAATGTATGTGTATTGTCAGTGCATGATCACAGCTTTTGCTGGACAGTAGAGAGTCCGCATAAGAGTGTGCTGTTATTCTGGTCCAAGCTTGGAAAGAAGCTTCAGAGCTCACACTCTATTAGATATCAGAAAATCCAGCCAAAGACACAGCCTACCAAACAAGTCATTTCAATTACCTTTCATCTCAGTGTTTTCTTTGCAGAATCAAACCTGCAGAAATTTCCCTGAGATAAAATTATCACCTTTTTCTGGGGGTCTGATTCTACATAGTGAAAATAGACTCATGGGAGAAGGGAGGTCCTCTCTCCTCCTCATGAATTCAACGATCATTAAATGTTCTTAGCAATGATCCAAGATTGGTCTCTGCAGAGCCTCCATGCTATGATTTTTATATAGTTCAGTTCTTTATTTAGGTCTGTAGGAAATGCTTGCAGAGAACAATCAAACCCTGAAGTCCTTGCATTAGACTGTCTGAATCAATAGGAAAAAAGAAAGGCTTGTTCCAGCCTGTGGGTAGGAATAAGAAATACATGCAAGGCCAGATTCTGCATCCTTTGCTTCTTCTCAGTTAGCAGGTTGCCCTGACTGGAGTCCAGCTTAGTGCAATGAATTAAGTCGGTGCTTAGGAAGGATGGCCAGAAGCAGTCTTGTAATGAACTGGCTATAAGGAGGCAAACTGGCCACAGCTCTGGGACCTAAACACAGGCTTGGTGGTGTATATTTATTATTTACTATTAAGTGAAGGTCAAATTCATCGGATGGAATCCTTGCAACGCCTCTCCTATTTACTGCATAGCTTTACTTCATTGCTGTAGGAAGAAACATTCCCTCCTTCCCAATTTGGAACTACTCAAACATATGAGGTAAGATGAATGCAAAATCTTGTGGTGCAATGGGTCATTAGGAGGAAGAAATCTTAATCAAGAGATGTAGGATTATCTGGGAAAGGTCTGGTTCACTGGTGGATAACCGAGGAGGACTCACTGTGGGACCTGGTAGTGCTGCTATTCTGTGGACCAACTGGGAGTCCCCCTGAGTGCTCAGGTGCATTGCCAGATTGGGGAAAGATTGTTAAAATCCTCCAGATCCCTTTATTGCTGCACTCATATTTTTCTTCTTGTAGGAGTGAGAAGGCAGTAGAGTTCAGCCCCCTGAATGAGTTTACATGAAGTGCAGAATTTGAAGAAGCACGGAAAGAAAGGGTGTTTCAACCACGAACTGGAGGAGGTAAGGAAGAACTGTTCTGAACATGTTAATGCAGGACATGAGCTGGTCCTGGTATCTGGGAGATGTGTCTGTGGAGGCTCAGAGGCATCGTTACCCAGGGAAAAGCCTTGTCCCCAGACAAAACTGAGTGTTATGTAGATCTTTGGTTTAAGACCAAGGACTAGCAGAGACCTACCTCCTGGACCCCTCTCAGGAAGCCTGTTCCCAATCCTCACACCTACATTCTACTTGCTAAGAAAATAACATCTTTTAAAAGAGAAACTTATCCACTAAAATAAGAATACGGAAAGGCAAGTTATAAATGTTACCTTTAAACAGAGATTTGAGGGAGACAACCATTATTTTTGCTCTTGCCATTAACAGTGGTTTTTGGATTTCCTGTCAGTATTGGGATATAGCATATATTAAATTAGCAAGTGTTTCTTGTTTGTGTGGAGGACATACTTCTGGGTTAAGAAACACATTAGCAGTATCTGCTGAATTCATATTTATTCCCAGAATCAATACTTGTAATATACTAATTAAATCATCTATTTACGATAGCCCCATGCTGTAGCAGAAGGAGTCCATTCCCATCCCATCATGACACATGCAATACAGCATTTAGCTCCCATTATTATTAATGAGCACTGCAGGCTTAATTCCTGATGTGAGTCTCTGAACAGGAATGAACAGCCTCATCCATCTGCTGAATGTTTTAAGTAGTGCCTTTTTCAGCACTCAGTGTGCTTTAACCCTTCCAGTGCCTTTGCTTTGGGGTCGTGAATGGACTTCAGCAGCAGCTCAAAAACCACCGAAGGGCTCTTCATTATCTTGGTGGACTTTGGAAGAAGGTCCAGGGGCCTTCACAAGGAAATCAAAGGGATAAGTTGGATATGATGGACTTGTGGAACTGCACAGAAGAATGAGAACGTCCAGATTTCCCCATGTTCCTGGAGGCTGAGTCCTTTCAAGAGGAAAGTAGTGCTTCTGGTTAAGGTTGTCTTGCCCTTAAGTTAAAATACTAATAATTCCCTATTTTCAGTGCTCTTTACTGTATCATGAAACACTTTATGACTTTAATTTCTTGACTTATACTAGGGTACATTTTCATGCCCTGGAATTTGGCTGCTGAGCTCAGCCTTTCCTCAAGGGACTTTCATTGTTGGAAGAAGACATGCTCTGGTGTCTGCAAGTCCTACCTTCCAACTACAGAGTCCTCTGCAAGTCACAGATTTCTGCAGCTCTTCTGCCAAACCCTGACCAGTAGTTGCAAGGAACAGCTTCAACTTTCAGAAGTTATTAATACATCAGCTCCAACTGTCCTCTTGCTGAAATCCAGGAAATGGAGTAAGTCTTCTGCTGTAATTGGCAGAGGTTGGGTGTGCATGGAAATAGCTGTTTAGTTGATGCTCCTTCTCCCACTGCAGTCTTGCTTCCTTTTTTTCTTTATCAAAGCAGGGAGGGAGGAATCTCTCCTTTACAGAGTTTTGCATTTCACAGCTGCAAATTATTGCAGCAGGGATGAGTGGCCTCTTGCTTTAGGATGTGTGGCAGCTCCAGGCTTCCACTCATTATTACAGCAATATAAATTCGTCTGCCATGATTAGACCTTATCCTACGCAGGTACATTTCTGTTACAAAAGAAAATGCATGTGGTTGGCATTTTCCTCATTAGCTCCTCTTCTCCATCTCTCTGTTTCTCCCATATGCTGAGACAGCTTCTTTGGGGCTTCCTTCACTCTGGGATTTCCTTGAAATGGCTGCTTTTCTTGCTGGGGCTCTGCATATCTGGCAGATACGTTCTTTTGAGATCAGGAGACACCATGTACTGCTGTAGGTGCTTGTCCCAGGCAGTGAGAGTGAGCTGAGCAGATGCCGAAGTGGATGCCCAGACAGTCAAGGGATGGCACTTCCGTGGTCACAATAGGTCTGAGAAATACTGGCTACACTGAACGTGTGGGGCCCCGGCAGGAGGGGATAGCAGTGGTGCTGCACGGTGTGGGGAGATGGGACATGATGGGATGAGGTGGGACTGGCTGGAGGAGGAGATGTTTGGCTTGCAGGGTCTGTGAAATGGTAGTTTTCCAATTAGGCTAAACATGACTCAGGCAAGATTTCTCCAGTGTTATCACAGGCATGCAGTTTCTTTTCTCCAGCTGGCCCAGTTGAAATCAAGACTAACTTCAGGGGCCCTAGTGTGGAATGTCCTGATGTAAAAGTTGCAAAATCCACAAATTTTCAATGACAACCCAACAAGGAAAATTCAGAGTTAGGATTTTTCATTCTGTCTTTGTGCAGATTGCTAGAAAATCTGGGAAAACAGGAACTCAGCTAGAAGGGATCCAAGTACTGGGCATTTTGTTGGTGTTGGCTTGTGCAGTGCCTTTGTACAGGTGTGTTTATGTGTATTTGTGTGTGTGTGTGCGCACTGAGCTGGCTGTGCATGCAATGTCTAACACAATCAGCCACAAAACTCATTGCATATTAAACCTAAAATCTACTGTTCCCTGAGGAATTTGGTCACTGCCTTTGGTCAACCTGTACAACTGTCTTTCATGAGGCCAGTGAGGGAGCTGTGGGCACCTGGCTATATTCTCTCCTGGCATTGCTGGGATTTCTCTGAATTTCAACCTGAATATCCCATTTTAGTATGATGAAGGCATATGAGGCAGTAAGTGTATTTTAGGCATTTATTTACCTTGTTTTCATTGGTTGCTTTTTCTAATTCCATCCTATTCTCCCTCCCTCTCTCCTTTCAGGTAATTCTTAATATTAAAAAAAAAAAATCCCAACAACTCTGCCTGATGCAATTTGAGGTAAGACAGGCACATTTTATTAAGGACTGCAAAACACTTAGCGGCACGAGCGTTTTAATTTGTAATCAGATGCAGCAATTGGCTTGATTGCAATTGCTTCTGGGTCTGTTGCGCACAAGCACCTGATTAGATTTTAGCAGCACTGCCAATTCTAGAGGAGCTTTCAGCCTCGAAACTGTGAATGGGCCTGGGGGAAATCGTGCCTTGTCCTTAGTGCCACCACCTGGAGAAGGAAGAGATGGGACAGACAAATGAGTTAGCAAGGACTCGCCCTTTAAAGAAACTGTTGTCTAGGTGGGAAAAAATGGATGAATTTCTAGCTCCTCTGCCATCCCAGTTTGACACTAGGAAGTGCTTTCTTACTCTTCCTTCAGCTCCTCAGTAGTATCGGGCAACTTTATGGCAACAACACCGTCCTCAGCCACGGGGCTCTAGGGACTGTTGTGTAGCAGCTCTGCTCTACCATCCCATCCATGTTGTGAGGATGGGGATGAACATTGCCAGACAGCGAGGGAACCTTTTCCTGGCCCTCTCCTTTCATGTGGATGGTCAGCAGGCAGCAGTGCCCACCTGGATGGAGGCAAAGGGTGCAGAGGTATCAGGCAGCAAGGCCAGTGATACCGAGTCCTCAGTAACATCTCCTAATCATTCTGGGTCTTTGCATCACAGTACCTATAGGTGCTTGCCTGTATAGCTTCATTGTGAGCGCTGTTCTGTCTATTTACAGTCCTCTTCTGAAACACAGAGGATGTTGCACATCTCTTCCTTGTCCTGCTCAGAGTGAGTCTCTTGTTGATCTCAGCAGATCTGGAACTCTTCAGCTCAGATGAGAAAGGTGAGCACTTAAGAGTGCTGTGTTGTTCCCTGTCCTGATGGAGCCAGGTGCTACTGCAGCTGTGTGGGTACCCAGGAATGGAACTGGGGCAGGTTCCGCCCACCCAGGCCATTGTGGGGACTCCTGAGACACATGGTGACTAGCGGTTGCAGTGATTTCCAAGTAGAGATTGGCAGAGCATTTTGAAAAGCTGTTTTTTAT
>NW_010287922.1:57499-59029 GCF_000700745.2 Antrostomus carolinensis
AAAATCCCAATTCTGAAATATCAGATTGACGAATAGTGACATCTTTGATCTAAACAAATGCTGATTTCTTGGCATTTTTGAAATGTCAGTGCAAAGCTAAAATCCTCTTACTTGACTCTTCTCCAATATAAAAAAAAAAGATCATCCAGTTGAAACAAAGTTTTCTTGTGAAAAATATCACCTGTAATTAAGAGAAAGAACCAAACTCTTCTCTTTCATGAAGGAAGCATTTTATCAAAAGAATTCAACCCACTGTAGGGTAGTAACTTAAGTATTCTTCACATCAGCCACCACCCCAAGTGCTATTTGAAGGAGCATAAATTCAACATCAGACTTTTTGTTGCCCCAATAGAGCAACAGATTTTTTGCAGGTGAAATGCTCTGAAAATCACCCACCTCCTGGCTGTTTCAAGTTTGATGTTCAGAAATGCCCTGTGGCTCTGGAAACCCTTGATGATTTCCAGCTGCTCAGTCCCACTCTGGGAACTCATACATGCCCCTGCCATTGAAACTGATGAGAATTTTGCCTGAAGAAAGTTTGCAGAATTGGAATCTGCTCCAATTTGTTTTTCATCATGTATAACAAAGTGCTTATTTACTATTTTTTCTCTTTGCCCAGCTTGGACAATTAAACCCCTGAGTCATTTTGCTTTTATTCCAAATCAGTTGCATTCCCTGGTTCACTAACTTGCCTGGAGTTTTATAATGCTCAGATACCAGAAGGGAAAAATGGCATTAAAGCCCCTGAAGATGTTATAATTCATGTGTTTGAATTTACAGTGCTGCAGGGGTTATCCATTGATTTGATGAATTTCTTGATTTCTCTGTATGCATATAAGTGTGTGTTCTTATTAAGATTTTTAGCAGCAGTGAGATATGTTAATAGTCATTCACCTCTTGAGAATAAAGCTGTACAGCAGAGAGAGAAGCTGGTCTCAGCTCAAGGGGACACTAGTGGAGACCCTACGGCTGGGCCGCACGGACAGCCCCAACCTGGGATGGCAGATGAGCCCTAGGGCAGCCCTGGCTGAGGAGTGGTGGCAGAGCTGTTTGTGGGGAAATCCTTGCCCACATCTAACACTGGATGTGTCTCAGGCAGGCGATATATACATCTCTTTCACATAAACAGAAATAAGTGAGCGAAAAATTAAAGCTTTTGTTGTCTGGGAACACTTCTCCTTGGACTGGATTTAGCACCGGCTGACAAGAAGCATGGCAAAGTTTTGTACTTACCCTGCTGAGCTGGCTGCATCTGAGGAGGGTTTTAGCACTCAGTGAGGGCATATTGCCTCTTTCTTTCCATGACTGGGAACATTTTCAACACGATTTGGTTTTGCTACATTCAACCAGTAAGATTTGAAGACTTTTAACCTGAGAAGAGTTTGCCAGAAATGTGCACACAGATGGATGTCAGAATACAAGAATGGATTAGGTGCTCACAGAGCTTTTCCAAACACCTGCAATTTGTTGACTTCTAAATATTTCTATATTGGGTCTGTGTGGCAAGGTTTTGGTGGCGGGGGGGGACAT
>NW_010287923.1:0-1007 GCF_000700745.2 Antrostomus carolinensis
TATCACTCCCCCTCCTCAGTTGGGCAGGGGAAGAAAAATAAGATGGAACACAAGAAAAAAAACAACAAACCAAACTCGTGGGTCAAGACAAAGGCAGTTTAATAGAAGCAAAGCAAAGCTGTGCGCGCAGAAGCAAAAGAACAAAATATTTATTCTCTACTTCCCATCAGCAGGCGATGTTTGGCCACTTCCTGGGAAGCAGGGCTTCTTACACCTAGCGGTTACCCCAGAGGACAAATGGAAATAACTAATGCCCTCTCTTCCTGCTCCGTTCCTTGCTTTTATTTCTGAGCAGACATCATATGGTCTGGAATATCCCTTTGGTCCGTTTGGGTCAGCTGTCCTGGCTGTGTCCCCTCCCAAGACCTTCCCCACCCGCAGCCTACTGGGGGAAATGTTGGACAACAATACTAATGAAAGAACATTCAATACAAGTGATATACGGAAGCAAATGTGTCACCACCCAACTCCCATCCTGCTCCCAAATCGCAGTAGCCCCTTCTGGGAACTTCTGCCATTTAAATACTGAGTATGATGTCACATGGTATGGAATGCCCACTTTGGCCCTTTTGGGTCAGCTACCCTCGCTGCTCCCCTCCCAGTTGCCTGTGAACAACTAACTCTATCCTAACCAAACTCAGGACAGGCACACATCAGACTTCCCTATTCGTCTTCATCACCCACCAAGTGCACCCAGGTCCTTGAGCAAAAGCAATCTCACAAATGGGTTTATCCTTGTCCAAGGCACAAATAACCCAGACTGTTTTCCCCAGCATATTTTTAATGCAAATTACAGGGACTTTATCCCCTTCCACAGTACGTAAAAGCCTTGACTGGGCAGGGCCGGCTCGGTTGGCAGATCCTCTGGTGTTGACTAACCAGGTGGCTTTTGCTAAATTTGTGTCCCAGTGTTTGGAAGTTCCACCACCCATTGCTTTGAGTGTGGTTTTCAACAGCCCATTGCATCGTTCAACTTTCCCAGAGGCTGGTGCATGATAGGGGATGTG
>NW_010287923.1:1278-1513 GCF_000700745.2 Antrostomus carolinensis
GGGGAGTGCGATATAGTCAATCTGTCAGGCCTCTCCATATTTATATTTTAACTATCGTCCTCCATACCAAAGAGGTTTTAACCACAGCACATGTGTCACATTCATGAATGACTTGTGCAATAGTGTCCATGGTTAAGTCCACCCCTCGATCATGAGCCCATCTGTATGTTGCATCTCTTCCTTGTTGGCCTGAAGCATCATTGGCCCAGTGAGCTCAAAATTTTTCACCCTTATG
>NW_010287924.1:0-22868 GCF_000700745.2 Antrostomus carolinensis
CTCACCATCACTCCCAAGTCCCAAGAAGGCCTCATCCATCCTCCTCATCCTGATCAGCCGGCCTATAGTAAACACCCACAATGTCACCTGTGTTAGTCCACCATAAGTTTCACCCATAAGCTCTCCACTCATTCATCATCCCTCTCTAGGTGGAGCTGGATACATTCTAGTTGCTCTTTCACATAAAGGGCAAGCCCACCACTCTGTCTTCCTGGCCTGTCTTTCCTAAAGAGGACATACACATCCATGACAGTGTTCCAATCATATGAGCTGTCCTACCATGTCTCTGTGATCACAATCAGGTTGTGGCACTGTGACTGCATGCAGGTCTCTAGTTCTGCATGTGGAATTCTGAATTCCTCCACATCTTTTTAAGTAAGCTGATTTCTAATATTATTATATTAGATTTCTATTATTATTATACCTTGAGAGATAAATCACTTTGAAATTCAAGTAAAGATTGATTCTCTCTGTATAACTGATCACCTGACAAAAAGAACATAACTTTTATGCAATTAGTTTGTTGCTTTTTTTCTGATTGTGAAAAATCCATTAAGGTAATTTTTGTAAATGTCATTTGAAGAAGAAATTGTCTTTTTGAGTTTAAAGAATAGAGAAAACATTCTACAATAACAGATGTCGAGTAAGGCTCAACAATATCTTTAAGTTAAAATCAACTATGTTAACCAGTATAAAAAAGGTCTGACTTTCAATTAGTCTTCAACTAGTGCGTATAATAATGTATCCTATAGAACCCTTACCTCACGCATATATATACATACATGTAGGTGTTCATGTGTGTAAGCACATGGACGTACTTTTTTATACCTGCACTATATGTATATGAATGATACAGAAATGATATAAAAATTGCAAACCTCAAAGAAAATGAAAAAAAAAAAATATATCAAAGAAGTCGAATGACACTTTTAAAAATAAAAATTATCTAGTGTCATTATCTGTTCTCAATATAATATTATCTTGTTGACTTTTTTCATCATAACAAAAGGCTTATTGAAAATAAGTTTTCCTGATCTCTTAACTTTGTCACTAGTTCTTTTGACACATACATATTTGTTCTTGCAGTTTCTATCATCCTATGAGTCTGATAATGGGAAATGTGTCTGTCAATATGGCAAGTTATATTTGCAGACAGCATGTGCGATACTAAATGCCAGAACACCAATATGACCCATCTGCCCAATATGTAAAGTATAATAACACCATTATGAAGTGATGATATGTTTACATACCCTTGTAACAGGATTAAAGTTTTCTTAATTGTCCCCTGCTTGAACCTAATGTAATGTTTTTGGTGTGTCCTATAGAATAATATTGAAAGAATGAACAAATCAGTGGCGGAACCTTCTGAGATTTGCCTAATTACAACTCAAATTGTTCCCATATTGGAAATTACATGCATATAATGCCTTTTGGGGCACAGAATAGTAGAAGCATAAGAAGGTCAGCCAACAGTGCATTGCAATGAGTTCTGTCTTCATGAACTTCTAAAATGTCTTTTTCATGCAATGAGACACATTAATTTACTAGAAACAGATTTCAGAGTTGTTTTATCCGATTTTGGAAGACTTATTTCTGCAATCCCCATAAACCTGCTGTAGAAAACACAAATTGCAGTTGCTCCAAATTTAGTTAAATCACCACAAACAGAAATCACTCAGCTAGATCATATGTAGGATTAGGATGCTGCTTCTGCATTTCAGGTACATGGTTCATTTTGAAAGATTCTCAAGAGTTTTACAGACCTTCAACCAGATCTTAACTCATGCACCATTCAAAACAGCCCAGTGAAGAGTCTTGGATAGGTCAAGGAGAACCAGTTGCATCCAGCTGTGTGTTCCCATGACACTATTGTATGTTTGTGATAGGTGAACAACTAATAGTTTTCCTTTTTATTCCACTTCAGCCTTTTTACAGCACAGCTGTGTGTTAACCAACATGATGATTTCTTGCTAGCCTGGAAGTGTTGACCCCGCCAAGCAGATCTGCATGTCAGCAGAGAGATACTTGCAGAATGACTAAGTCTTTGGGGGATCCCTCACAGATCAGTGAGGTCTTGCTGAGTTATTGATAATGGGTAGTGTTTCAGGAGATCAAAATGACTCTTCTCTTGATTGACTTGATTGCTTCAAGTAAAAAAAAAATCCCTTGACAATTTGCTTCAAAAAGTGTACTGTACAGTTTTAACAGTGATATTATGCAATTATTCCAGGTATTGAAAATCATACAAGTCTTTAAAATATGTTAGCTTCTATATAATACTGTAAGAAGCATTCCAATACCAGAATTCTAATAAAATCCCAGTTTTATCAATGGTTACTCATACTGGGAAACATCTGAGGACTTACATGTCAGAAACAGGTCTCATACCACCATGCAATTACAAACCTAAACAACATACACAAGTGGTGGGAAAAAAGTCTCATTTGGCAGTCCTCCATAACCTTCATTTGCTCTGCTTGTAGGGTACAAATCAGAGCTGCGATTTTTTTTTTTAATAAAAAAATAACTTACTACTTTTTAGTTCACTGGAAATTTAGGCATTAAGAAAGCCAAGTTAGACTCCTTGCATGGATGAGAAAGGAAATGAAAATGTAATTTTTCAGGGTGAACATTATAATTGACATATTGTGATAGCCTTGTACCCTCATGTCGTGTGATCTCTGGGTATTAGGGGCTTTCACATTGCATTGATACCATATAGATGACAGGAGTAACATGAACTGGTGCTACAGTAGAGGCTCAAACTTGAAGTCTTTCACTACCAAAGATTTCTGCCTCATGTCGTTATACAGAAGTAGCAGTTAAAACTTCTTAATTTACACCAAAGCTTTGCAGTTTTACAGAGCTTTGGAGCTTTGCAAGTGTTTAGGTTTTGACTCAACCTATTCTAGAAGGGAGGAGTGGGCAGGGAGTTTGTGCTCCTACCGCAGCACAAGTGTGGATAGTATTAGGGTTTGGACTCTGTCCCATAACAGGATAAATGCAGCCAGACTCCCTGGGGTGCTCTGGATGTTTTGTGCTGAACCTGTAGCGCAGACGGGCTCTCAAGCCAGCGTATCTGGGTCCACCACATCAGCGTAGTCGGTGCTTTCAGACACGGAACGCTGGCGTGGAGTCTCTAGTGTCATTCCTTTCCCTATTCTTGGCCAGCACAAGAAGGGTATGTGTTCATAACATGAACACTTTAACGTTGCTCCAGCTCATGGTGGTTGGTTTGGTCCCATTGCTTGTTGTCAGCAAAAGCAAGATGACTTGCTGCATCATCAGTGGTACTAACTTGGGCTTAAAGGATCTGGGTACATTGTCTGCAGTACAGGCATAACCTTTTCCAACAGCAAAAGTGTGCATAAGCAAAGATATTAGTTTCTGGAGACTTTTAATGAACCTTGTAGCTGCAACAAAAGTTGGCAGTTTAGTGGGCGTTATCTCAGATAATCAGCTTTAGTAGCAAAATCAGGTCTCACAGCTCCCTTTGGCTTGGTTCAATGCAAAGGAGCATTAACAATTTAAGTTTAGTCTGAGCTAGTTGCTTAGATGGAGATTGCCAAGTTTATGTGCATGCTTCTGTGTAATTATAATTATGAAAATTGCCCTTCAGCCTGTGAAATGGTGGAGCCTTGCAGGCTTTTTTAATTAAAAGGCTGTCAAAAATGTATGCTGTTCCAATGCACAAATTCATGGCATTTAAAAAAATAAGTTTTTTCGTATGTAGGGATCCAAGGCTCTTGCTGTACAATTATATTATGATTAAAATAATATTCATGCGAATTATGGTAATTAAAGTTAAGAAACACTAAAGGGATTTCATGAGAAATTATTGTCACAAGTTACATTTAATTTGATGGTATTACTCAGTTACAAAGGAACTCCTTTGTTGTCCATCGTCATAATATTAGAGGATGAAATCCTCAGCATAACATAGGTAGAATTTTCATTTCACACTTAGAATCACATATGGGAGACAGATATCTTTAATCTAAACTAGTTACAGAGGGTCTTTAGAGGGGGAACTCCAGAGTACAATAATCAGGTAGCCTTTTGGTTGAATTTTAAAGAAAGGATGCTAGACTTTCACAACATGATCTCTTGTCTGATCTTTCATGTCAGAATGGTGATAAAGTTGGTAAAAAGCATCCATTACCAATACTAGGATCATCAGCCCCTTTAAAATATTTCAGTCAGGAACAAATTTCTAAAGAAGAACAGGTAGTGGGGTTTAACAGCCTGTGTTATTCAGCAGGTTGGAGGGAGAATCTTAACAGTCCTTTAAGGTCTCAAAGTCTGTGAATGGAAGTGTATTAAAAGTAACTTATTCGAAAGTGTAAAATGTATCTTTTCATAGTTGCAGGCTAATTTCTATGGATATTTTTCATTAATACAAGAAAGAGCCAGCTACCTTTCTCTGATTAAAGCTGTCTATAGATCTACACGAAAAATACAGCAAAAAATGTAAATAATAAAAAGGTTGAATGGGGCAAGTTGAAGTCTGAAATCTGGGAGGCTACAAGGAAACCTGAAATGTGCAGTCTTGAATGCCTGTGAGTCTACAAACTAATTAACAAAGGCCAGGACCGTGTACTAGTATAAGTTAGTTACAGCCCACTGAATCCAGCCAAAGCAACACCTGTCTTTAATATATAGAAAGAATAATTGTCATGAGGGACTTGAGTCCAGGATGCAATGATGGAAGCTCCACTTCACGCAGAGGGTAGTAAAGCTCCTAAAAATGATGGATGATAGATGATGGTTTTCTAACGCAAAACATACTGGGTTTGACAATGAGTAATTTTATGCTGGATCTTGTTCTGATGGATATAGATGAATTAAATGCTGTGCAGCAGAGGCTATGGGTCTGATGATCACCATCTGATTGCAAGTAATATGTAACTTATACTTAATATATTAAAAGAGAACAGTCCCAACAACTAGCACATTTGTGGAAGTTAGGGAGAAGTGATGAATAAATTTTGTGGAAGTTAGGGAGAAGTGATGAATAAATTTGCCTCGGAGGAAAATTGGAGATGGAAAAATCTGAATGAAAACAGGGAGTTCTTCAGCAAGAGTTTATTGTTTGGCTAGTAAGTCTTGATTCCACATTCAGAGGTCATAATTTGCTAAAATAAATTTTAGTCCAGTGGAGAAAGAAGGCTATAATAATCCACAAATATCTGACATACAGGAAAAAAAAAAAAGAGAGAAAGTTTAAAGCAACCTATATAAAGTAGAAAGTGTAAAATTGTTAAGAGAAATTAAAACTCATTATTAAGATAAATTAAACCTATCTTAGGATCCTTGGTGACAGGATGGGGATAAGGATATTAAAGACAGAGGAAACCTTTGGGAAGAGGTAGGTTTAATGCTAGAGGAGTCAGGCAAAATTGACAGTGATGAAGTAAAAAAAGACAAAATTAATAAGGATTTCTCATCTTCATTTGGAAATATATACTGTGACATACTTTATCACTTTCCTAGCTCATCAGTGCTGAAGGAAAACAATAGAGATCTGCTAGGGATAAACATTTTTATATCATTTGTCTTGGCTAACTTGCACCTAAGAATCCTGAAAGAGTTGGCTGAGGACATCTCTGTTTCACAGATGTTCATCTTTAATAAGTCCTGAAATCTTGGGGAACCTCCAGAACAGAGGAAGAATTGCAATATTGCGCCAGCAATCAAATAGCAGAAGTGAGCTGATCCAAACAAGTTGTAGGCTTGTTTACCCAGCATCACATTCCAGTCAAATAATGGACAGTCTGGTACAGGATTCAATTGATAAGAAATTAATTTTCACATTAATGTAACCAAAGTCTGAACAAATGGTTTAGGGAAATAAGATGGGTTTTATTTTTGAAATGACAAATTTATTTTGGTAACAGCACAAATAGGGTGTGTATCACAGTGTTTTAATCTGTAACAAGTATTATTCTGACTAAAGGATCCACACTGCATGGTATCAACAAGGTGAACTTTGAGCCTATTATGATCCACTGACAAAATCTTGAAAGACTTGTCAGTGGGTACCTTCATTAAACAGAAATGCTTTTAGTAGAGCTGCAGAATGGTGGCTTCTGGCTCCAAAGACAACTAAAATTTCCCTCAGTGCTGTGGAAATAAGTGGGGATTTATCACTGGCAACATTTGTGAAAGACACAAACACTGTCAAAGTAATTTCTTATGATGATTACACAAGGTAATCCAGGTCACTTGGTCCAATAAAAAATAATTTGTTTAACTAAGCCAGAAATAGGAAGATAGTTTTTTCCTCTTTGTTCTGTTCTGCTTAGTACCAGCCTATTGTTTCTGAAAAGAAAGGCAATGAGTTGGGGATTTTGAAATAAAACAAAAATAAAACCAAAAAAACCCAAGCCATAAGAATGTTGAAGAAAAAGATTTTAGTGACTGAAGTAAAGAAGCAGTTTATTTTATTTAAAAAAAATAACAATATTAAATTTCAAGTGGGATGGGAACATTTAACAATAGATATTTTATTGGAAAAAGCTGTTTTGTGGAATCAAAGCTCTGTTAATTTTTATTTTACTTGACTGTTTTTTTTTATTTGGCAGAATCTTCAGAAAGGTATTTTGAAGGTGTTGATATAATTCATATTAATATTTTTGAAACCTTAAAGGCCATTTTTATACATTAAAATGGCTCATTGTTCTGAAATGTAAGCTAATTCTAGTAATAGGCAGTTACAGAAACAGAAAGTGATATACTCTTCCCATACGAGAATCCAAAAAATTATGAAAATCTTTGTGTTCTTAGAATTCTACTTTTGAGCATTTTGAATGTCTTAGATGGGAAAGATAGCTGTTTTGAAAAAAAATATAGTTCAGAAAAATAATGTTCTATTATGTAAGAGAGAGATGACTTGATTAGAGAATATAAATAATTTAAATCAATAATAGAGTACTAGGAAAGAAAGATGAAAAGAATTATTTACATGACAAAAAGATGATCTTTTGTACAACACAGCCACAGTAATTTCTTATTTCTTTATTGAATTCAATAATTCATATGACTAAAGTTTAGCTTCTGGAAATATATTAAGTTTTGAGTCAGTGTCTTTAAGAAGGAGTAATCAATCGTTTTCCTTGGTGGATAATTTCAGTTATCATTTATTCATACTTTTAGTAAGATGCACTTTTCTTCTACTTTGAAAACATCTGCCTCTTACATCCAAATGTTGACTTTTCTTATGAAATTATTATGTTAAAGTAGGCCTTTAAAACCTGCTGTTTTTCTTCACCAAGTACATTTTAATGTAATATAGTTAGGTTGCCCCTTCAATTGGCCATACAACCCAAAGAGGCAATCAAAACTGAAATGAAAACCTTTTGGCTAACCCAAAGACCCAATCCGAAGTTTTGCATAAAGAGAAATGTTATTTCAACCCTGACACTGTGGATACCTTCTGTTGCAGATTTCAAAAATACAAATTCATAGAAAATAAGGCTATGCGGGATGGACCTCCAGGGGTCATTGTTGCAGTTGTTATCCCGCAACGTCCCGTCCGGTCGAGGAGGCACAGAGACAAACACTCACCCCGTCTCTGGGCCAATGAGCACTGACACCAATATGAGGATGCTGCAAATGGCGTTTAATGATGTGCGACACAGTACTATATGGTGTGGGTTCACTACGTCACTTCCGCCTGCTTACATCACAGGCTAAATGCTATTGGCTACTAGGAGAGAGAGGGGGGTGTCTTACCTTTCCGTACAGCGCGATATCTTCCGGTCGCCAGACCCTATCTTACTACAGGTCATCTTGTCCTGTGACTCAGGGTGGAATCAACTAAACTTATGTCATTCCTGCCAGATGCTTACCTAACCTGCTCTTAAAATCCTCCAGAGATCCTATAACTTCCCTAGAAAATCTATTCCAGTGCTTCATTATCCTTACCATTAGGGAGTTTTCCATAATATCTGATGTGTGTCTTCCTCATTGCGGTGAAAGTCCATTACTTTTCATTCTTGAAGACAAGGAGAGTAGATTACTGTCTTCTTTGACTTAGACTTTCCAGTATCCTAAGTTGCTAATTTCTTCAAAATTCCCTATACTAAACTCTGGGGAGACCTTATTGAGATCTTTCAGTACTTAAAGGGGGCCTATAAGAAAGATGGGGACAAACATTTTAGCAGGGCCTTCAGCAATAGGACAAGGGGTAATGGTTTTAAACTAAATAGAGTTAGATTCAGACTAGGTACAAGGAAGACATTTTTTGCAATAAGAGTGGTGAAACACTGGCACAGGTTGCCCAGAGAGGTGGTAGAAGCCTCATCCCTGGAAACATTCAAAGTCAGGTTGGACGGGGCTCTGAGCAACTTGATCTACTGAAGATGTCCCTGCTCAGGGCAGGGGATTTGGACTAGATCACCTTTAACGGTCCCTTCCAACCCAAAGCATTCTACGATAAACAATGATGGTTCTGCCAATCTTCCCTTGTAGGTGATGGCTCCTCAACCTCTGCTCTGTCTTCTTCTTTTAAATCGGCTTACCTTTGCTCAGAGTGCTCCAAGCTACTGCACTAGCAATTCTTGCTAAGGTTTAATGGAGTATTGCTTAAATTTTAAATGTATTCCTATTGATACATGATCTTTCTGAAGGTTTTCAGTCAGATAGTGACCACTGTTCTTAAAAATAGAGAGCATAACCTCTTCAAAATATTTGTCTTTGTTGGAGTACATTTAAGTTCTTATAGCACACACATTACTGGAGGTACATACCCTTAGAGGTTTGACATGGTATAAAATGTAGTTCAAACCTGTAAGCCCAGCTTTTTTTGGTTGTTGAAGTCTGATGTGATTGTAACCTTGTTTTTTGGAAACATATTTTTCACATTTGAAAATGTCTGTCACATTTTGGAGCATCTCGCTAGATTACATCACAGTGGCATGCAACACACAGGAAATCTGAAAAATATGCTGCATTAAACTGCCCTTAAGGAAACTGTGGTATTCAAAATAGAATATGTTTTAAATCTTACTTGCTTGTTTGTACAACTGGCCTATGTTACGTAAGCCACATTAAAACTTGGATATTGAGTGTAGTAACCAGGTATCCCAGTGCTTTTGGGTGAGTTCACTTACATTACCATGCACTCTGTTCTGAGGTGAAGGGAGCAGGAGATGTTGGTGTTTTAACCTGAGATAAGTTTTTTTGCCAACTGTAGTTCTGCCTGATTGATAACGGAACTGGGATACAAAAGAATGAGACATTTATCATCTGAACTCAACTCAATTTAACGAGACTTTATTGACACCAGAACTTCTCTAAGATCTGCCAAGGAATGTTAATCACTGTGCTATCTATCAAGAGGAAAGGAATAGCTCAGTATAAAAAGAGCCCTTTATTAGAGTGCAGATAAGTATAAATGTAGATAAAACCAATGTACTTTGTTATATTCATCAGGGACTGCGCCCTGTCTGAAATTTTACTCATTGTTGCCAAGTGGTTGATTTACTCATTTTAAGTCATAATTTCATCACATATCCTTCTTTACAAAATATTGAGAAGACACTGCAAAACCCACCTGATTTCAAACTTCAGCAGTATATAGCTATGTCCAGTTTGTCACCTCCCATCTGTTTAAAGTCGAGGGAAAGAAATAGGTACCTTTCCCCTACATTACCTCTCCTTACCCTGTCCTCCTCCTCCTCCACTGCTCTCACCTGCACTCCAACTCCATTTCCATAATGTGAATATGATTACAAGATGCCTTCGGTTGGACTGTAGTATATTGTGTTTCTTTGAGGGGAGGGCAATCTCTCTCCCATGGTGACTAGTCTGAAGCCGTTCAGGGCCTTCAGTTGTTATAATGTGAATAGCAAAAGTAAAAATAACACATAAGCAAAAACGGGGAAAAATTAGAAAGTTTAATATTTTGTATTCTTTTCCTTTGAAACTAGCAATTGAGCAGGTTGAGCTAGTTCCAATCATTTTTTGTTTCCCATTCTTTAGGATAGAAGTGGATTGTGGCCAGGTTTTCCTATCACAGCCCATCTGTGTTATGTGCTAGGGAGACAAAAGAGAAGATTAAAGATGTTACAGTGTAAAATGCTTTATATTTTGGGGGTGGAGGTGGAGAGTAGAGGAGTTGGGGAAGATTGAAAATTATTTCCAGTTGAAGGTTGTACTTAAAAATGATTATCATCTTTTGTTGGCTTCACTTGTCTGGGGAGTTTGAGATGAATGATGCCACAAATTGCTGATCAGATGTGTCAGAATTAATTTCTGCTTTCCACAGTTTTTTTTATAAAGCTTGCTCTGGTTGAACTTTGGGCTGCTTTCCTTTGGAAATAAATTTAAAAGTGGCTTTACACGAAGGTGTAAGTATGGAAAAATGAAGAATAAATGCTAGCATAGTACTAAATCTGTACGTACTAGAAAATAAAATTCCACCCATCAAAGGAAAAGCCTGACCAATGTGTCAATCCATCATTTTCCCAAATGCTCCAGAGTCTTTAAATGCAAATTAACTGCCCAAAGTTATATTAAAAAGTTATTATTCAGGTTGTAATGTCAAATACTCAATTGTTCAGAAATTGCTCATCCATGCAATGTGAATTAAAATGTCTTGTGCATATGATACAGTCACTAATTGCATGGTTCAATATGTTTTGTTTCAGTGGGACCTTTGCCACTTTTAGGGGAGGGAATGGAGGTTACTGTCTTAGGGAAGATTTATTCCTTATCATATGGCTAAATACCTATTCCAACCATGAAGTCAGAATTATTAATTTCCTCATGGTATTTTCTGTCTTTTCTGTCCTGTCCATGACTTTAAATTCTGGAGTTTCATATGTCCAAACTTCAGGAGAGTTAATCACCTTCCCCATACCCTTTTAAGGTATAGGGCAGCACTACCGCAAAAGCTTAAAGGCATTGAGGTAAAACATTATATGCCAAAATTTACATGCTCAATTTGAGATAACGGAAGTCTAATTTATTGCAAAGTTCAGACTTGCATATGACAGTATATGTTAAAAATACAGGTTTTGTTGTGTTTATTGACAGCTGTGACTCCTCAGCAGTTACAGAAATCATTTGGTCACAATGAAGACTACACTATCAGGAACTACCTAGGTAAGTCTTGGCTTATAAAGTTTTACCTCAGTGCCTCAAACCTTTTGTGAGAGTGGTTGCCTTCTATAACGGAGAGAGAGCTAAAATCTTCTACAGGACACATAAAATAAAAATCTAAGAATGCTCATGCTAGTGAGAGCAAACGTCCTCCTGACCCTACTTCTTTTATTCAGGAGATATAAAAAGACTAAGATGGTAATGGAGGATGGAGACTTTCAACACGGTTGTATTAAAAGTGAAGCTGATTTTTGCTAAGGATACTGCAAATGCAGACTTTTTTTCTGAATCTTATTTTTGACCATTTCTGTTTCTTCAAGAGGGCAAAATCACATATCTAATATAAAAAAGCTCTCTTTTATTCCAGATTTCAAGTTTCTTAAATGAAAGAAGAAATAATTTCTTTATTGAAACAGAGTTGCTGGATAGTTTCTCTCCTATTTTCATTTTCCAGAATTGCTAACCATCTTAGCCAAAAATTAAAGGAAGTTTGTGATGGACACCTATTACATAGAACAAGCAATCAAAGCTGTCATTGAGGGCCACTGAACAGGGACTTAAAAAGCAAAATCTGGGCCAAATTTCTTAATAGGCAGTGTCACCAGCCACACAACTATTCAGAGTTTAATCCAGAGCTCACTCTGACAATGCATGCCCCTCTGAGTTTGCTTGGTTTTTATTATTCTTTTAGTTTGGAAAATTTTATGACTCCACCATTGCTTTATATCCTAAAAATAATACATTTGCCTGATCATCCATGTAATCACAGCACTTTACTTAAATGGAAAAGTATCACCCATGCTTTGCCCCTGAGAAAACTGAGCCACATATGGGCTAGAATGAATCAGTGACTGAGTCAAGATGAGAATTTAGATCAGGTGCCTCAGCTGTCACCCTTTTCCTTGCACAGCTACCTCCTCCAGCAGCATAAAGTGTGTCAAGGTTTTGTGTTCACATCTGTATTCCAAAATGCCTCTCTGGGAATATTCATGGCCAACTGTATGGCATATGGATTAATTTCTGGTTGCAAGTCACTGGTTGGTTTTGACATATACAGTACTAAGTTATGTTGGTTCTCCCGACCTGAGACATCACATTTTATGGTGCTACATTATTGGAGATTAACAGAATGTTAAAGAGGACACTGGGTGTTTTCAACATGCCTTGACGTAGGAGGTCCTAAAACTAGTGATATGTGGTCTGTGATATAAGGAATACTGGTTTTGAGGTTTTGAGAATTTAAAGAGGTTTTTTTGACAGTTCCTGATGGCATAGCTGAAAAGTAACAAGTAAATTATTTCTCATAAGTTTAACCCTCAATATTGCAGGTGGGTCTGCAAGGAAATTTTGCAGGTCACGGAGAAACTGAAGGCTTGATTCAGCCTGAAAAGAGAGGAACTGCAGAGGAGATGACTGAAGAGAAACTTTAGCAAAACTCCTGTATTGAACCATGTGTTCATAATCAGCGTGATTAGAGCTACAGATGTCACTGGAAGTACTCACCAGCTTGAAGCCAAACTGATGCTTAAACATTTGATAGTGTAGGGCATTCCGCACAAGACCAGAAGTTATAGTAAAACAGAAAAAATGAGATCAGACAAATTACTTTAGGGTGTGAATGGCAGGTGTTTCAGAATGCAAAACAGGGTAAGAAAGTTACGAACAGTAATAAGCAAAATTTACAGGAATATATAGTATTTAGTAGAAAATTTATTTGTTTCTAAAGTTTGTGTTTTACTTCTGCACTTTAAAATTTTGAGACTATCTACTTTTTACTCAGGAAGATACTCCTAATAGGTTTTCTTTTTTATTCTGCTTATTTTAGTGAGAAAACACCCCTCATAATTATCTTAATTACATTTCAATATAAATAATGGGGACAATTACTATCACTGGCAACATTTCCATTTAAAATATCCCAGATTTAATATCAGTTTTCTTTGAAATTCTAGCTATTTCAAAAGTAAATATCCTTGTTTCCAAGCTCCTCTATCTTCATTTTCACTCCTTTAACAGAATACTTTAAATAATGGCTTCAATACAGTTGAAAAATCAATTTCCTGAGCCTCAGAAGTGCTGAGATGGAAAATTGGTCCTTCCTTTTGCATTTTAAAAGAACTTAACCATTGATCTTTAGTATCATTTAAACATGATGGACTCAGTTTCAACGTCAGAAGCTTGCATACATTGGTTTTCTATCAGTGACTGTAGAGCCCAACAGGTAGTATCTTAGCTATCTCGATATGTGAAACTCCTGAGATCTACAGCTCAGGACTTGTAGTTAAACAGACAATCAGGACTTGTGGTTAAACAGACAATCTCCTATGTAAGCTGGAAGAATATACCCTTCAGGCATTAATATTGCAACTTTACACTTCTACTGGTCAAACATTTCCAGTTTCCTGTAGCTTTATCTCTTCCTTTAGTTGTCTCCTGCTCCTAATATTAGCAGTATTGGTACTGTCCATATTTCCACTCCCAGAAGAGGTTGTGTTTCGATTTCTACCATGAGCTGTGAGTGTGGGAAAGCCAAAAGTACTCTCTGCAGCTGTGGTGAGTCAGGGTTGGTATGGTTCTTAGTAGGAACAACCTTTCTGGCGATATCTTCAGGAGGTGGAGAAATGAATCATGGACTATTCTCTGTCACTAAATTCAGCTGGTGTCATATAGCTTGTGTGCATACACTTAAACTTGCTGATCTTCTTCTAAAACACAGTGGCTACATCCAAACTGCCTGTGAGGAATAGTTCTTGGCTACGCTTATCCCTGAAACATGCTGGTGTGGTGTCTGGGGGAATCTTAAGCACAAACCAAAAATCTACCAGGGAGTGCTGCCAATGACTAGCAGTATGAAGGAACGTCTGCCGGTCCTCTGGCCCATACGCTGGCCCTGTTGAGTTTTTTGATGTAGGTACTGCCTCTGTGCCTAGACTTGTGTTGTGAAATCTGTCCTTACAAGTCCTAGGGAGGCAATATTGTCTCTCCGTGACATGCAACTGATGGAAAGAAAGTGGAACTCGGACCCTTCTTCACACAGGCTCTATGGTGACCCCTGCTTTTAGTCAGACATGCATAATCTTTTACATTGTGATAAAAAGACTGTTGTCTAAAGAGGATGAGCATGCACAGCTCCATAGGCTTGACCTGTACTGGTGAAAAGTCAAGCCCAGTGGTACCTAACTTTCGTTGCCTGATTTTTAAGCTCATTACGCACCATGCCTGGTTGTGAACAAATTCCTAAAACTGAAGGTTCCTCTGAAGATCTCCTTTAAAGGTCTGTATCTCATACCGAGCTGATAATAACGCAACTCCACAAGTCTTAGAATAGAACTTTGTTCATCTTCCTTATTGAGTGTGGGTTGCTGGCTGGAGAGGAACACTTTTTGGTGCTGGGTAACCATTCAACATAATGGCCTCTATGAATTTCACTGGTATGTACTGTAATAACATTAATCATGATGAACTCATTTGGCACTAATAGGAATGTCATATGTACTCGTATAAGAATATTCACTGTAGTTCATCATTAATTAACTGGGCTATTATTTTAAAGTGTTACCAGACATGGTATGTAAAAATGGTTTACTTTGCAATCTCCTAGTGTTGAAATCATGTAGGCTTTTTTGCTATGGTTTATGTCAGAGAAAATCACAACAGAAAGAGCAAAGAATCCAAGACTAAGATAATACATTTCAGCTGTATAACCTTTGGAAATATAAGAATGTAGGACTTGCCATACAGGCAAAGTACTATAGGCCACAGTTAGTGGCATATCTAGTCTGATATCCTGTTTCTCAACATGTCCTGTGCCAGATACTTCAGACATAAAAGAGAAAGAACACAAATGGAGAGTTATATTCTGAAAACTAGAATTTTAGTATATCCTACTATTAATCTTTTGCTGTAAGTATGAAGCTTACATGGTAGTCTTCTGTAAGGTTCACTCAATATTATTTGAGCATACAAATAAATAATATCAGCTGTTTCTTCTTTATTCATTAAGTTGCTGTCATGCTTAAAGAATTCTTGAGAAATCACTTCTGATTTAGGTAGAGGGGAAACAAAGAATAGGCCTGAAAGAAACTCTTGGGTCCTGATGCCTAGTCCCCTAATAGTCTAGCCAACTTTTCTTAAATGGATCAAGGTTCATCCTGAAATTAGCTAGGTTTCTTGCTACTGGAAGACTGTTGCAGAACCCCAGTCCAGTTACAAACCTTCTTCTACTCGCCAAATGTAACGTATTTACTGCTAATTATTTCTTGTGCTAACCCTGACTTTCAAGTTAAATAGTACTTATTCTTCTCTGCATTTACTCTTTTGATGTATTTATGGAGCAGACCACTCAGACTTTATTTGCTAGACTAAACAAGCTAGGTCTTTTAATTTCCTCTCATAAGACAGGTTCTTATTTTCCTCTTAATATCCTAATGACTCTCTTTTCCTCTCTTCTCCAGTCATGTCACCTGTCAAGAACTAAAACTGTGTTTTTGGGTCAGTGGAACTGTAGACAGTACAGTAAATGTTGTCCTGATGCTGCTTTTGACAATGGTGTTTATATTTCCCTATCCTTGCGTGAAATACCTCTCCTTCTACATCCTAGGCCTTTAATATTGTTGTTTAACAGTTCATCCAGATCTTTTTCATCTTAATCTTTTCCAACAAATGGTCCTACAGCTTCAAGCAAGTGATTTTGTTATGCAACTCTAACAGTGGTAGTCATACTGATGGCTTTAAGTTGTTTCTAGTGGCTAGAAACTGTAATCTAGGGTCTACAAGGCTCTTATAAAGTGTATGAAAAGAAGCTGCAGCATCCGAGGCTAATTCAGAATCCCAGCTTAGACAGTTAACCTGAGCACCCCAAGAGCAGCACCCTTGCCCGTGTGTGACTTAAACATACTACTGCTAACTTTCCTTTATCTGCTACTCCTCAGAATCACCTGGTAGGAAAATTTGCATTGGTGAAAGCCCCAGCTCTGTCACCTGCAACTCTAAGACATCTTTCAGTTCAATAGTCCAATGACTATTGGAAATAGAATAGGTCTCAAGACTTATCCTTGATGATGCTCAGTAGAAGAATAAGACTGACAATGCTCTTTTTTTCCACTACAATCTTCTTTTCAGCTGTACAAGTACCCATTTAAAAATTATCACAATCTCTATTATATCTGTTGTAACTAGTAATCCCCAGTGTGGCTCTATTTTTTGTGAAATCTAAATAGATTCGTTCACAAGCTTTTCCTCAGCCACAAATAATATACTAGATAGTCAAAGAGATGAGTTTTATGTGTAATAACCTGTTTCAGATACATCCACATGCATTTCATTCTGTCCTTCAGCTTCCACTCCATGCCTTCACATATTCTTTTCTTCATACTTCATTTTTGTGGTGATACAGCTTTTAGAGAGGTACAAAATTGACTGAGAAATATAACAAAATCTATTCACTTAGTGTTTGATTCACTTTGATTGTTCTACTTTTATTACAGCTTTAACCAGCTTCAACTCTGCTGCTGAAATCTCCCTCATTGATCTTTGTAATTTCCAGGAACACATTGGCACAATCACCTTGCATTAAGTACCAAAGCCTTGAAGAGTTACGTTGATGTTATGAAATGAAAACTCCACCATACTGAAATGATGACTTATTCTAATAAAAGAACCTTTTCTCATAGCACAGTTTTTCACCATTGTGGATTCTTTAATTAGGAAGAGAATTTCAAGGACATAGCCTGATCACAGTTACAAAAAAATCCTCCAGAATAAAAGGATGTCCAATGATGGAGAGACTAAAGGTGTTTTTAAACTCAAATGCCCTGTTTTTTTCAGCACTTGCATAAAAATTTATCATTTTTTAAATGTTCTTTTTCATAGATCTAATTGCAAAGCCAGAAGAACAGAGTTTAAATTTCCCTTTATTTGAATTAGTAAATTAAAATGATATATATACGCGTGGAAAATTCCTTTGGAACAGTTGTTTTCTTGCTTCTATAGGTTTCCTGGAATAAAAAGAGAAATAGAGCTCATTTTTTCTCATTCCACACTCACTGCTGATTCTAAAGAATCAACAAACTTAAGCTAAATGTAAAGTTAAAATTGTTTCGTTAGATTTATGCACTGAGTAAAAGGATTGTTTATCCCTATGAACCAGGTGGTCTTAATATAAACAAACGCCAACAAATGAATATACTGATAAGTGAAATGAAGCAAGACACTTCAACAGCCAGTGAGTAATAACTCAAGATGAAGGTGCTTTGCAGTGTGCTCCAAAGTTTGCTCCAGGTCAAGGGGACAATAAGTTCCAAACTAGGGTTGCCATAGCTTGTGCTCACTCTGCAGCTCCTTGCTGTGTATATCACTAAAGCTTTCATGCAAGCACATCTGCTAACTTCGACAAGAGCTATAATCATTGGTCAATGTTTTCCAGGGGGATCTAAAGGAGCCATTCACTAAAATGACTATTTGAAGGAGTATTCCACCTGTAATTCTTTTCAAGAGGATGGAAATGGTACAGGTGTGGGGCTGTTATGGGAAAGAGAGTGTGTTTGATACATGGTTTGATACATGCACAACTCACCTTTCTTGACTCATGCTTTGCTCAACATCTTCAGAAATGTCCCCTGTCCAATTTTTGTTTCCTGTGGGAGAGGTGCTAACCCCCTCCCTTGCTATGCTACTCTGTAGTTTTGATTAGTTGATCCTTATTTGGTTTACTACGAATGGTCTCATTGTATTACGGCTCAGTCTTAAGGAGCTAAAACCCTCTGTTAATCAAGTCACCGTGGTGTATAAAAGAGATGGGAGGATCCAGGCAGGCCTCACAAAATTTGGTAAGAAAAGAAAATTTGTTGTGTTTAGTGTTTCATTTGTATCTCTACGTGGCTTCATCTGTATTACATCATTACTTCTTCCATCTTTCTTTTCTCTTGATATCAGTGGGAGAAAGAGAGGCATGAAATAGGAGAAGTGGATTTTCAGAGATTTATACAAATTGCAGCCAAAAGGAACCTTTTGTCTGAATGGAATAAAGAGGGCCATAAGACCTCCACAGGGATGATCCCATCACCAAGTGCAGGAATCTCTAGCTGAACTGAAGAAGATATCTGAGGAAGATGTCCAGCCCAGATATATCATGGTGAGAACATGGTTTTCTCTGTTAAGGACAGTCAAAGGCATCACATTGCATATTGACACCTCCTTTATAGTCTGCATGTATCTAGCTAAAACCAACTGTGCTGTTTGAAATCGAGAAACTCCATTTGTGTTGGTGACAATGCTAGAAATCTATCTACTGAAAGATTACGACTAACATATCTCATTGTAAATGAGTAGCATAGCTCATTGTTGAGCTTTTGTAACTTTTAATAGAGACGGACTTTCCAGACCCCTAAATGTTCTTACAGCTTTTTTTTTCCAGACCTTATTTTTTAAAAAATATTTTCCACCTCTTTATCAAAGTTCTCGGGATGGTCTTACCAGGACTTTATGAGCTGTTCTTCCATGTTCCCCTCTTTGTATCCCAAAAGGTCCCATTGTCTTTCCATTCTTTTATCTTCATTGTCAAGAAAAAATACATATCCTGTGCCTTAGATGCTTTAATCATATTAAAATAATACAATATGTAAAATGAAGACCTTCAGTTTGGATTCATTCCATCTAACTTTAGGCATCAGACCAAGTTGCCTAGGGGTTCATACTCCTCAGCTCCCTATACAGGCAATGAATGTGTCTGTCTGCATCTGTTGGTTATAGATGAAAAATAGGCTCCAATTTAAATATCTCACTTTAATGTACAAATGATGCAAGCTGAAGCAAGAGAATAGTTTATAATCCTAGTTTCCATGACAAAAACCAGCCTCCCGGGCAGGATGTACTAACCTTTCCTAGAAACTTAGCCACATCTCATTTCTCTACGTTCCCTGTAAACTAACGTGACCCACTAGTATATTCACACCTCCAACTACATTTGGTGTGGGAAACCAGAAAAGAAACTTGAATTAAAAAAAAAAGTTTTCAACAAGTAGCATGAACTCTTTTCTAAAGCTTAGACATTTATTTTTAAGATCATCTAGGAAAGAAAACAGAGGATGAGGAGAGGACATCACTGAGAGGTATTGGAGCAATACAGTACTGCAGGAGCATGTCATAGCTTTTGGCTGTTTGTACCAAACAAAGTCCAGCACGTCACCTAGCAGAATGCAGTAATGAAACTGGTAAAATGAACTGTAAAAATAAAAGAGAAAATGCCAATGTGTTTGTCGTTAAATCTCTTTCAGAGCTATAATCCATCCTTGACTATTCCTTTGTTATATTTTCCCTTTGTGGATACAAGCCAGAAAAAACATAGTTGTGCAGGCTGAAAAGGGGGATAACAAATAGTACTTGTGTGTTCTTGGGTGAGATGGATGAGAGGTGGCAGGATGGGCTTTGCTTGGAAAAGATCCTGCATCTGGGAATCTGACTTTCACACTCGGTGTGAAGGACCCTATTTCTACAGTGCCATTTCTTCCATGGAAGCTGGCAGAAACTGAAGTCAGTCCTGGGCTGTTGCTCCAGTTGTACAAAGCACTAGAAATCACAGTGTTCTAACATTTGTTTGCAAACTGCTTGTGACACCTGTTTCCTTCCAAAATCTCTTAGAGAGAGGAAGATAACAGGAAGCTGGTCCTATGGCTAAGGCTCTGACTTGAGACTTGGCATTTTTGCTTCCAAGCTTGACATGCTCTAGGCAGGTGACGTGGATTACACTTTTCAGAGTAACAGGGTTATTTTGGAGACTCAGTTGGAACTGGGGTTTGAGGGTGCCCAAATCACTTGTGACATGGGGGCAAGGCCTCCGAATTCCCACGCACAAAGCTTAGTGTGTCTTTTATTTTAGCTTCTTCTCCCATAAAATTAAGTTGATGGCACTTCCTAGAGAGAGAACTGAAGAGCTCAGATGTAGAGTTGTGTTGGCATTAGATGACCAATCTAAGAATTGCGGTTTAGCTACACATCTTAAACTATCAGAGGTCAGCACTGTGCAGTACTATGTCCATGAAGCATGGTGCTATGTAAAATATTGATATGCTTTTTTCCTGAGGGCCTCAGAACTGCTTACAGAAGATTTTTCATTAAATGCAACTAGTTTTCCTCCTGAAGATCATAAAAGCCCCAGGGAAACTGCACATTTTTCAGTGTGAGATTCAGGACCTTTAGGATGTTTCATTTCTTAGAAACTGCTTTATCCAGTAAAGTTACGTAAGGTCCTGAACTCAGGCTTTCCTTGGATATGTCTATATGTAAATCAAACCCTGCCAGGAATTTTCCCTGTGCACTGGAACTTCATCGTTTGTAGTGTTACTCAGAGTTTTCTGTGACACCCTTTCAGCCCATGCTGACTAGCACTATCCCGAGAAATTCCCAGGCATTTCAGGAATTAGGACAGGATTATTCCCAGCAGACAGTCTGATTGTAGCCATCCTGATTTGGAGGGTGGGAGATTTGGAGAAGATGGATGTGGAATGACCCATGCCAGTTGGCCCCTGAGCTAGAAAACAGTCCAGGGTACATTTAATGTATAAAATGTTACAGATGTAGCCTGAAGGTCTAAGATCTTATATTTTGACGTTTCTGCCAGGATAGACATTTATTCTAACATACTACTCTATCAGCCATACAGTTTTTTTAAGCCCAATTTAAATTATATCTGTATATCTATCTATCTACCTATCTACCTATCTATCTATCTATCTATCTATCTATCTATCTGTCTAGCTATCTATTTATATTTTTTAATATATATGTGTGTGTATGTATATATATATGTGTGTGTATATATATCTGCTGTATTTTTTCCTGTCTAAGGAATAAATGCTTGAGTTAACAGGCTTTCCTTTTTGGATTTTTGTCACAGAATTATATGGGCCAATGACAGACTAATTCTCTGTGAGGCTCTACCAAAATCTAATGCAGAAGCTAGCTGGTTAACAGTCTATGGGGTCAATTCCCTACATTTACTTGTCACTCTTTTGTGAAGTGCTATCACCAACAAAAGAAGGTCAGATGAAATAATCAGATTCTCCATAAAATTTGCAAATACTACTGCTCAAGATCCCTATCTAGAAACCCAGGGAGAAAAAAACCCAACATTTTCTGTGCCTTTCCTAAGCAATGCTCTCCATCATAAAGCATTGTCTGATATGTAAGATGAAGAAAATTAAACCCTTTGTGTTGAAATCATAACAAAAAATTATATGACAATAGTAATGGGCTGCTTTTCCAGCCTTTCACACAAATGGCTCTTGGGTTAGTGTTGCTTTCATGCCTTCTTCCTCCTGCTCCCCTTGCCCCAGAAAGCTGATTTTGCAGCATCCTGGGAGGAATTTCAGGGACCTGATTCTTACTTTTTTCAATATCACTCTCCCCAAAACTTGAAGCAGTATCAGTGATGCACATAGTGGAGCAGTGACGAGGGGAGAGAGGTCACAAACAGGTGGTCGTGGTTGTTTCATTCCCCAGCAAGTGGCACAGGGCTGCAAAGCTGTGACAGATTTACCCTGATACAGGCCTGTGACAGATTTACAGATGTTTGTGTTCAGTGACAGAAGGAGAGCCTCAAATGAAAGCCGTGCAGGAAGAACACAAGGCACTGTTTGAGTACCACTATTTTTTTGGGGTGCTTATGGTACCTGTACTTACCTCCATCTTCTTCTCTTCTTTGTCACTACTATTGCCACATTAATACTTTTTTCCTCATCTCCTCTTCATTGCAGCCCCAGGAGCTTTTAGCTTTTATTTTCACTGGATTTTTCACAATTTTCATCTTAGCTCAGGCAATCTGCTTTCGTGTGTATTTTCATACTGAGTTTCTGCTGAAGGCAGTGAGGGATGTAGCCTGCACATGGACATGGCACGCGTTGCCTCTCTCTGTTATGGTTCTGTTGTTATCAACACCAATTTGTTACATCCCTCAACTGACTTGCTTTCACTGCAGTGCTCTCAATTCCCTTGACATGCTTTTGCTTCAAGAAAAGGTCCTTATATAGGGGCTCAACTCATGGGTATTTAGCAAAAGGATTTCCCTTTTTTTTCTGTTGTCTCCCCATATTTGTTAAAACTTACAGTATTGCTTTCCCTTAATAAAGGAATCGCCTTTCTCCTCAGTTCCTTTTCAGCAATAGCCCCACAGCGGGAGTTAAGATTGAAAAGGAAGATTGACCATGTTGCTGTCATGCAGCTGAGCCAAACTTGATGCATGTGTCCCATAAGGCACAGATGTTTATTCTTCCAAAATAGATTGATATTGGATTCTTCTTCTTTTTTTTTTTTTTTTTCAGAGGCTTTTCTAAAACTATTACTAATAAAGCATTGATATGACTGCAGTAACATAGCAAAAAAGAAAAAAAATCCATCTCTCCAAACTTCAGATGTGCTAGTTTGTGCACATATCTCTTTTGTTAGCAAATGGAAATGTTCACAAGGAGCTCTTTTTCTGTTTTCAACTCTTTCATACTAATCAGATGAAGTTGAAAAAATCTGGATCAAGATTATTCATCCTGTAATACACCAGTCTCATGCCAGTGTGACAGATGCTCCTGGCTCACGTATGATGTTCCCAAGGCTGTGTATGGGGAGGGAACGTGGCTTCATCCCATGGTGTGGTGTGGGGAGGAGGAAACCCCTACATACAGTACTGTGAAGCAGCATGCAGGGCTTCTGCACTTTCCTACAAAATGTATTAGAGAGTCAGTGCGAACAATCCAGGTGATCAGATAGGAAAC